>NW_028300472.1:0-5000 GCF_049724085.1 Artemia sp. Qi Xiang Cuo
CATTGGACTCCCTCCACCGAGAAACTTTTGTAGTTTTTTGATACTCAAGAGTCTAGCGTGTTACACCTGGTGCTAGTTAGTTTTTGTGTGAACAACTGCGACATACTCAATACAATCCATAAGGTCCTACAGGTAGAGCAGCAACCCTATAGGAAAATGTTTATCGCTCCTTTGTCCGTTCCGCGTGCTCGTACACACTCAATTGTCTAAACGGACTTCTATACACTTAGCCTAAATTCGGCGTGTGTCACAGTGTTTGAAAGAGTCCGTAACAGATCTCGCTGTGACGTTGTGACTGACCCTCTAGAGTGTGCACGAATTATTGCCGACCCTAATTTTACATCGTTCACGAGCATAGAGACGGGCATGGTTCTTCTACACAGGCGAAAGCGAAATGTTGTACTTAACAAGAATATCGCAGGCGGCAGTTCAGTACTAGAAATTTCAAAAAAGCTCATGTTGTCGTTCTTTTACAATGTGTGCAAGGTGCAATGGCCACGGGAGGGGAGGTTCAAGTTTACTATGGTGATACAGATTCTCTGCTGTTAAAGGTAAATGGGACTGAATTGGATTTATTGGGTGATTTGCAAAATGGGGTGCACATCAGCTCGCGGATGGATTTCACCAACTGGAATCCATCACCCTAACCCGAGTTAGTGAAACTTCCAGCCCCAGACCAATTATTACTGTTATAATCAGAAATGGGTATATGTTTTAGATACCAGTTTGTGGTTCGAGGCCCCAAAGTTGAGTGTGTGGGACAAAAGTGTGTGGATAACCAGATGGCTTGGACAGGGGTACATACAAATTTTACAAAGAATACTTTTAAGTGGACTATATACAACGACTGTGTACAAAGTAGCCTAGTGCCGAGAGCACAAGTGCTTGCAATTCGCTCTCTACAGTATAGAAATTATAGTGTGAGAGTAGAGAAGAATGCAATGTCATGTATATCCGACAAGGTCTATGTGCTAGAGAATGGTGTGAGTGTTCTACCCCACGGCGACTACAGTATTTCAGATCGCTTTGAATACATAGACTATCGCAATCAACTCAGTCGGGATAAATTAACCTAGTCTGAACTAACCATCACCACCACCCCTCAACCTTTCATAAATTAACCTAACTCAACTGTTCATCTAACCCAAGCACTAACCACCACCACCACTAACCCAACCACTAACCTGTAGCAGCCGCAGTGATGACAACTATTCTTTTTCCACCGCCGCTCCCGGGGGAGGGGATCCCTTCCCGTGGCCGCTCAGGGGGGGGGGGGTCCCCGGGGAGGGGGGGTCTCGCCCGCGGCCGGCCGGCCTTCGGCCCCGCGGTACCCGGGGGGGGGACCCCACCTTTAAATTCATAATGTTCTACTGTGCTATTGTTCCCGTGTGTATATTCTGTTGTATAGAAAGTGTTATTGTACAAAAAAGTTTTTAAGTTGACAAAAAGTGTTCCGCAGAAAAGTTTTGTACAAAGTTGTGGGACAACAAGTGTTGTTGTTGTACATTAAAGTGTTTTTAAAGACAAAAAGTGCTGCTGATGGACAATAAGTGTTTTATTATAAAGTGTAGGAATTGCCCAGTTCGTGTTGCAAAAGATGTCATTTTGACCACCATGAAATCTTGTTAACTGTTCTTGTGTTATTATTTTTATTGTTGATCATGTTGACTGCACAAATATTTGTTTTCATGCAATGCAGAAATAAATGCTGTCATGAAATATTGTTTTTTGTTGTTCTTGAATAGATAGATCTATGGGGAAAATTATTGCTACTTATTCATTGAGCACATATGATTTACAGTTAGTTGTAGTCTAACTGTTGTCCCCAACAGCAGCATGTATCAATTTAAAACACCCTTCAGATCGTTTCTGTGTGGCCCGTCAATGTCGGGGAAAACAATGCTTTTAGCTAAAATAATTCAAAATTGCAATAAAATGTTTTTGTAGAAGCCGAAAAAAATCTACTAGTGCTATAGTATTTGGCAAGAGTCCTATGATAAAATAAAAGCTATTGCCACATCCATACCAATACAATTCATACGAGGACTTGATGTTTTCAACAGTATTGAACCGAACTCGTGGTTGATTATTGATGATTTGGCTGAATCCATTGAACAGTTCTCACAGGAAATGCTACAGCTGTTTACCGTTCGCTCCCATCATGAACACATTTCCGTTACTCTGGTTCTAGACAATCTGTTTCATCAGAGCAAATGTATGCGAACCCTTGCTTTGAATTGCACCGTCTATATTGTCTATCGAGTCGTTCAGGATTATATCTCGCGCAAAAATATCAAAAATCAGATATAACCCCGCGCTCCTAAAAGTAGATTTTACGCGTAAACACAGGCGACTAGCAATCCCAATGGTTAAATTTTTCTGGATCTTAATCAGAAGACGCCCGAGGATCTATGTGTAGTCACCAACATTTTCAACAACGAGATTACGGTATATCTTCCAGTGAACACTAGAAAAGACTACTATTCACCATTATGACACTTAGGAAACTATACGAACAACGGCATCTGTTTTCCATTTTAAGCACTTCAAAACCTTTGCTTAGGAAGGATATACTCAAAAATGTGGCTGACAATGATTTCATTAATCTAATATCTGAACTTTGTTTAAATTTAACTGAGGGCAATGTTCAACTGCCAGAAGGTTTTATACAACAGACAACCAAACTTCGTTCCCCTTTCCGCGCATTGGCTTTTAAAAAAATGTTACAAAAAATAAAAAGAACAAGGCTCCTTCAGGCGGGTGGTAGCTTTTTCACAATTTTACTACCGATAATTGCAGGACTTATAAACAGTTTTCTATCGTGAAAGAGAATAGCAAACCAGATAAATTGACACCATTTGAACTTGTCCTTTCGCCCATCGAACATTTTGAGGACCATCTAAGCAAATTTATTAACGACGAGAATATTGCCGACGACAAAAAACTGCTTTTACTTCAAGATGCATTGCGACCTGTGGACAAACATACACCATATCGAGAGAGACCTTCCACCATCAACACTGATCCCCCTAAACAGGAAACATCTCCTCAAAATTCTACAGCACTGCAGTCAATGGAGAAGGACTTGAATTCGAGTGTATTGAAAATTGGAAACCTAGTGCCACTGACCTATCGAGAACAGAGTAAAAGAGTATTATCATATGTCATGTTGGAAACTGGCGATCAAGTTCAAGTCGAGAGCACAGGGAAACGAATTATAATTCAGGGAAAAAGTTATAATCTAGTTGATTTAATTTGTGATATGGTTACGAACCGTAAAGGACTCTTATCCTTTGACGATAATCTATGCACCTTTCTTTGTGTATCAAACTTTCCCAAAGGTCTCATTGGTAATAAGCAAATTCTAAAGAAACTAAGACAATATAGTCCACCAACATCATCATTTAAAAAGAAGAAGATTCAATATTTGAGGATACTATCAGCAGCAGCAATGATTTTACAACACCTGTGGTTGCTAGTCAAAAGCGAAGACGAATTGATTCGCCCACCAGTGTGCAAAAGGGGGGTGGACATTACACTACGTGTTTACGCTCAAAATGGTTGAAGTTCTGAAAGGTGTTTATGAAAATATTGGTGAGGCGGGAAGTTTAAGCTCCCCCAAAAATCTTTCCAAAGTCTCCTGCACCATCACATTGAAAAATGCAAAAGACTATCTAGAAAATGTATCAAGTTACGTACGACATATTAATCACAGGATTCGCAGTAATCAATATCGAAAAACTACAGCCTTTTTCCCTCGGCATATAATGCAAACTGATATTGTAAATTTGGACGCGGTACAACAGCGTTACAATGTGCCTTACAAATACCTTCTACTGGCAATCAGTATCTTTAGTCGCTATGCCTATGCCATTCCACTACGGTCAAAGAGAGGTGTTGAAGTTTCTAGGGATATTGAAAGTATTCTAGAACACTATTCATATATAACAATTCAATCGGATCGTGGCAGTGAATTTGTTAATCCACATGTGCAAAAAGTTCTATTGAAATATAATACAACACTTTATCATAGTCACAGCCCTATAAAGGCTGCATTGGCTGAACTATTAATAAGCACGATTCGCCTATCAATTTCAAAATATTGTACATTGAAAAATACACCTGCTTTTATTCATGATTTAGATAAAATCATGCAGATATACAACCATCGTCCCCATCGATCTCTGTCCAACTCTACACCATCGGATGTTGACTGCAGTGAAATTACATTTGATACTTTTCTAAAGCAATACTCCAATTCTGAAAAGGAGAAAAAGAAGAAGAAATTCAGTGTTGGTGATACTTTTCAAGTTAATAGAACCACAAATATTATTGAAAAGGGGACTTACTTATTGAGCACTGGCCTGTTTAACGTGTCTAAAATCCTGTACACCATACCAAAAACTTATCTTCTGCAAGACACCAAGGATGATGATATTTTTGGTTTTTTTTCTGAATATGAAATGCAATAGTTTATAAACACTAGGGAAATTTATAAAATTGAAAGGATATTAAAGAGTTGTAAACACCCTGGCAAGAGACAGTTGTTTGTTTGCTGGCTAGGATACAACTCAGATTTTGATTCGTGGGTCAGTGTTGAATATATTAACAATGCCCAATGATTTCTAAGTGACTTTTATGTCCAATATTTATGATTCTCTCTACAATGACTTAAATAGAACAAGTGATTTTTGGACCAAACTCTCCCCCACCATCAAATTCGACGGAAAGTATGAAGTGACTCTTGTCGACTGTATTCTCAAAAATACCAATGACATCCTCAGAAAGGATCGTAAATATGAAATAAAAATTAGACCCTATGATTGGCCGCCACCACCAGGTGATCAAGAACAAATTCATAAAATCAATTGGATGGATTAACCACATATTGAATTACCCTACGAGGAACTCACCTGTATGAACGATTTATGTCGTTCTATCAATTAAAGAATGTCCGCTCGTAAAAAGGGTGCTTTTCATTTCAATTAATCAAAAGAGGA
>NW_028300473.1:0-37500 GCF_049724085.1 Artemia sp. Qi Xiang Cuo
ATAAAAATATGTTTAGGATATATATTACCTCAAATTAGGATCCAAGAGCTGGTACAAGATATGTTTTTTTGGACTTTAAGACAGGGCAAAAGATAAATTGATATAATCAATTTTGAAAAAAAAAAAAAAATGTATATGTATTTCAAGCGCCAACTGACTTGACTTGGGGCTCTTGCCACGTCGGGGGTGGCGTAGAGAGCGTCGCAACTCTGCTCCTCCAGGTTTACCGATTTGGTTCTAAGATTGGGGCCTCGTCGACACCAATGTTGGCCATCTCCAGGAATTTATTGAGACTATCAAGAACGCCAATTAAGATAAGCGTAAAAATACTGAACCAATTGATTTAGTTCGATGGGCTTAAAGGGTGGGCTTGGGGAATGGGCTTAAATTTCAGTCCATATGCACCATTTCCAATACCAGATGTACCATCTCTCCAACTATTTATGAGAGTGAAAAAGGGGATATAAAGTATTTTATTAACTTCTATACATCTTCACCACCGAATAAGATAGAAGTGAGAGAACTAAACCAATTGATGGAGCGTTAATATGATGAGGTAGGCTTTTAACCTATTTTATGGAAAATATCCCATAACGAATTTTGGTGGACTGCCACAGCCCTAATTGTAGAGCATATAAAAGGGTTTATATCCCCTTGCCAAGAAGCCCTTGTGGGAAACAGTGCCGTTTGTTCATTTTGTGTTTGTTTCATTCTAATCATATCCCGCCAACAAATATAGCCCCTCCCCCAAAAATTTTACTGCGGATATGATTTCTTTCCATTACTCATTGACAGTTGGTACTACTTTTTTTCTGATTAAGCATATCTAAATAAGAAGTACAGAAATAGCTTTTGAAGTCAACTAAAGAAAAAAGTATCAAAGAAAAATATAATGTTAAAATAGAATTATAAAAAGTAGAAAAAAGAAAAGGGAAGAAAATAAAACAAGTCATTATCTGACATCAAATTACTCCAACAGCTACACCGCTTTCCTAACATGAGTAATCATATTGAGCCGTGGCAAATACGATAAACAACAATAAAATAGAAAAATATCCTTTTAAATAATAACTGCACAAGTCACTTCTATCTATAGCACAACAAATCGCTATTGATCACACAGACTTATAATAAGGATATACCAGAAACAAGCAGGGCATTACGGTCTATCACAATCACTGTTCACTGACAAGATTGTGCTAGTCACAAGAACCGATTTCTAGGTGGTACCTTCGCGTGAGGTAATTTGCAGTGTCTGTCAAATGCTCTAAGCTCTTACGAAGTCCAAAAAGGTGTCTTGTAAATTGGCTAGCGGCTTTTTGAACACAATCTTCCTCATTTTCATCAAGAGTTGAGTCTCTCTCTATCTCTACACCAGAATCTTCTGTCTCCTGATCTGTTCCTAGAAGAAAAAATTGCAAATTAAGTTAGCCCCCTTAGAAGCCTGTGAGATATTTTAACGTCGCACTTGTTCTTCAATATTGACAAAATACCTTTACTAATATACTCATATTTATCTCAATATTATAATAATTTTATCAATATCCTGGGATTAGAAAACATCAATAAATATTTCAGGCGTCCATATAACAAAGTAGTATTACGAAAGATAATATCAATGTTATTATAATAATTATATAAAAAAATAATATTACAAGTATCGATTTATTGAATAACAGAATAAATAGATGTTACTTTACCTGTTATAATGGTTTGACATTATTTTAATATTCAAGGATTTTTTTTTTTAGTGGTAAACAGGTTCTATATCAAGAATATATCCAAATGTGTTCAGAATGTATCATTAAAATCCAAACGGAAATGATGTATTCGTATTTTTTAGATGAGTTAGAAAATGAAAGCAAAAATGTTCCTCTTGCGGGCCTTTACCCCCTGGCAAAATTTCCAGGGCCAGATCTTCCTTATATCAAATTTTATTTAATGCAACAAGAAGAGGCAGATAAAGGGGGGGGGCAAAAAGGCATCTGACTCACCCCAGAATAATCAGAATTTGCACTAGCTAGTATGGTGAAGGTTGGAATTACTGATGGAGGAACCCAAGCTTCGTTGGTACCCCTCCCTAAACATATATATGTTCATAATACTTTACTGGAAATAATACTTTACTGAGCATAATACTTTACTGAAAAAATTCAAATGAATTTACTGAAAAAAATGTGCATTGTTAGTTTAGTATACATATACTGATATTTATTCCTTAAAATCTTAATTAATTTTTGATTTCTTAAAGTTATAAAAGTGAAAACTTTTAAAAGAATGTTTTTCAGTAAAGCACAAATTATATTCTGGCTTTTAGAAAGCATGGGGTTTAGAACCCCATGCTTTCTGCTCTTTATTTTCTGCTCTTTATTTTCCACTTTCTTTATTTTCTGCTCGTTTTGAGTTTGACTGTTATTTATTTTAATTTATGTTTTGGATTTCATTTATTTGTTGATACTGATTTGTAGTAGTTGTATGCTTGGTAGATAATTTGATTCTATTTTTGTTCATTTTTGGTTTAATGGAGTTCTTTACTATTTTTTAAAAACTCATTTTGTGGAAAAAGCTGTTTTAATTAATTTCTGTTCGTTTTATATTGACATCGTCTTTTTCAGGGAGAAAGACTGAGCCTCTTCTAAAGTTAAACAACCATTCCTTGCATAAAAACCTTAAATACCCCCTGGGCATAACTTTCAATCCTTGCCCCTAATCTCTGGGGTTTGTCTCAACCCAAAAAGCCTTATTATATGATGTTTAGACTATTTTGAATAGAATGGCTATCTCAAAATTTCTATTAGATGCATTTTCTATACATATGCTGATATTTATTCCTCAAAATCTCTGTTTTCTTAAAGTTATAAAAGTGAAAAAAGAATTTTTTTCAGTAAATTACAAATTATATTCTGGCTTTTAGAAAGCATGGGGTTTAGAACCCTACTCAGTTTAATTTCTGCTCGTTTTGAGTTTGACTTATTTTAATTTCTGTCTGTTTTGGGTTTCATTTATGTATTGATACTGATTTATAGTAGTTGTATGCTTGGTAGATTATTTAATTTTTTTTTTGTTCATTTTTGGTTTAATAGAGTTCTGTACTTTATTTTTTGAAAAACTTATTTTGTGCAAAAAGTTTTTTGATTAAAAAATCCCCATCCGATTCGAAGTTTATACAACCATTCGTTCCATAAGAACCTTATGTGCCCGGGGTATAACTTACAATCCTTGCACCTGGGCGCTGAGCCATTGTTATATGTTCTTTGGACTATTGTGAACAAAATGGCTGACTCACAATTTTGATTGGATGCGTTTGGGGAAAACCGGTTGTCAGGGGGGGGGGGGGGTCTAGTTGCCCTACATCAATTTTGACTCTTAAAAAGAAACTAGAGATATACATTTCCAATCAAATTAGCCTCTTCTAAAGTTCAAACAACCACACCTTCCATAAAAAGCTTATATGCCCCCGAGATATAACTTACAACCCTGGCCCCCAGACTCTTGGGGGTTGTATTAATCCCAAAGGCCTTGCTATGTGATCTTTGGATAGCTTTTGAATAAATGGCTATCTCAAATTATCAATAGCCTAATATAGCACATCAAAAATATAAAGTTCTTAATATAATACCTTAATAGCTACAATAGCTATAATATATAATTATCAGTTATTAATCTTATTTTAGAACAAGTTTATCTTGTGTTTTTTTTTAACAAAAATATCTGTTTTACATTAACTTTCCGTTGAAGACTCAAAAGCCATTCTAGTCCTTTCATCCTACGACATGCTGATATCTGATTTCTAATATCAGCTGATATCTAAATAAGCCATGAATTTTGGGCAATCGGGGGGGGGGGGTTGTTATCCTCAAATATCCAAACCTTTCAACTACGTCGAACAACATCGATATATCAAAATGTTGATCGGAGATGTTTGGGGAAATGACGGGATTAGAGGGGGGGGGGGTTGATTCTTCCTCCAATTACTTTTGACTATTAAAAAAGGGCAATAGTCTTCTCAATTTTCAAAAAAATTAGCCCTTTTTGAAGTTTTTATGACAACGCTTTCTATAAGAACCTTTTACACCCCCAGGGCATAACTTACAACCTTAGTACTGAGGGCTGTGGGGGGGGGGGGGTTCGTTATACTCAGACATAATTTTTGGACCCTTCAACAAAATGGCTATATCAAAATGTTGATCGGAAGTGTATGGGGAAATGATCGGTGTGAGGGGGAGGTATTCGTCCTCCGATCGCTTTTGACTATTAATAAGAGCACTAGTCCTCTTTATTTCCAATCGAACGAGCCCTTTTTGAAGTGTTTACGACAACCGTTTCTGTAAGAACCTTATATACCCCCAGGGCATAACTATTAATTCTTGCCCTGAGGGCTGTGGAGGGGGGGGAAGGGTTCATCATCAAAGACCTAATTTCCAAAACTTTAAATTACGTTGAATTACGCTTCCTACGCTTTAAATTACGCTTCCGGACCTTTTAACTACGATGAACATAATGTCTATCTCAAAATTTTGATTGGATGTGTTCGGGGAAATGGTGGGCGTGAGAGGGGGCTTAGTTGCCCTCCAATTACTTTCAACTATTTAAAATGTCACTAGCCTTTTCAATTTCCAGTCGAGTGAGCTCTTTTTGAAGTTTTTACGACAATACTTTCTATAAAATCCTTATATGCTCCCAGGGCATAACTTATAACCCTTGCCTAGAGGGCTGTGGGGGGAGATTCATCCTCAAAGACATAATTTTCATACCTTTAAACTACGTTCAAAAAGATGTCTATCTCAAAATTTTAATTGGATGTGTTGGGGGAAAAGGTGGGCGTGAGAGGGAGGTTAGTTGCCCTCTAATCACATTCGAATTGAAATCACTTTGAATTGAAATCGCATGAGCTCTTTTTGAAGTTTCAACAACAACGTTTTCTATAAAAAACAAACAACTTTATATGCCCCCAGGGCATAACTTATAACCCTTGCCCTGAGGGCAGCGGGGGGAGTGTCCTCCTCAAAAGCATAATTTTCATCTGGAAATCAACTACGTTGAACAAAATGGCTCTCTAAAAATTTGATTGAACGTGTTTGGGGTAATGGTTGGCGTGGAAGGCGTGTTAGTAGCCTTCCAATTACTTTCGGCTGTTAAAAAGGGCACTAGCCACTCCAATTTCCAACTGAATGAGCCCTTTTCGAAGTTTCTACGAAAACTTCTTCGATACGAATTGCCCTGGTCTAAAGGAAAAAAAAAAATACATTTTGCCAACATCGTTCATTACTTAGGCAGTGCAATTGCGCTGCCTATGAAAGGTCGCAAGCCCGTCATACAAATTTACGGTAAGATTAAAACCCAGTCCTGTATTGCAAAGCAGAGATCACTACTGCGCTACCAAAAATAATTTAATAAGAGTTTAACAATATTTTAAATAAAATAGTGATAGTTTGGTCGGTTAGTCGAAAAATAACAGTTTAATTAAATTTATAGTAAATCTGAAGATGAAAACAAAAGATTTTTGTATTATACTTTCTTTTTTTTTCAACTCCTTTTTATCAACTCTTCGACTTTTCAGTCACTTACTTTCCTTTTAATTCGTTAATTTTTTTAGCTATTTTTCGACCACTCCCAATTATTCAATGACTTACAAATTGTATCATTATATTAACTTCCCAATACACTGAAATAATTTGAGATCAAAATCCTTCCATTTTTTATTCCCCATTTTTTAAATAAAAAAAAATACACGACTGATTGGGCACAGGAAAATATATAAAACAAACACTATCATACAAGAAACAGCGGAAAGAACATTTGCTCATGATCGTGGTAACTTAGGTTCCAAACTCAGACAAGACAATTTGTTTTCCTACATAAGACTATACTGTTTTGCCTTTAGTCTTACCAAGTCGACAATATAAAAAACAACTCAAATTAAATAAAAATAAACTGCTAACTTAAAAAAAAAGCTCGAAAGAAAAAAAGTCTTTCTCAAACAAGACTAAAAAGTAGGAAATATTTTTTCGAGAATTTGTAGGAGTAAGTGGGAACGAGGGGCAAACAACGGATTGGGCTTTACTTAACTAGATTTCTTTTTAACTCGATTTCCCTAACTTGTTAACTTTTTTAGATTTATGCACTTTTCCTTGATAATGTCATACTTTTTTTTACAAAAGCTAATTTGGTTTTAAAAACCTATATTAACACTTATTTGACCACTAGTCAAGAAGTCAAGGCTGTATCTAGGGGGTAGGGGGTTTGACTCCCCCGCCCAAAAATTTTTGCCCGACTCTTAAAAACAAAATGCATATGAATAATTTTTTTATGCGTTCCTTAAAGCTTTTATCGTAACCCCATACTAAAATTCTGGATGCGCCCTTGCCCCAGTACTATCTACTTATACTATGCATTCGCATCTTTTACTTCCATCTTGTCTAATTTCAAAACATTATGCCTTAAGTCTACAATCAGTTCGATTATAGCTTTTCTACGTACAATTACTTGGACTTGAAATAGTTGAAAAGTTCGAATCATCAGATCACATACGGGACGCATTATTTTGCTGTACTCATTCTTATGTCTACAAGTATGACTAAAATGTTGGTCTGGCATTGTCGTACTTTGCATTCTAAACTACCCCATTAATTATTCTACCCTGCTATAATGCGTATAATAATATATAATCCGAACTGCTTCAGGTGACACGTGGCTAGATTAACAATTGGTATGTATTGCAGAATACTTCCCGGGATGGGGTTAGAGTAACCTCGCCTACAGCTAAAAAATATTAAGATGTCAGAATTAATTATATAACTGAGCCTACACAGGTCGATTCACAATGAGATCTAACTAATACTTAGATTTTTCCATTCATATGGAGACCAACTAGCAATAAGATCTAATCAAGTTTTGGTTAAGTCTAGCTGTAATAGACACGTAGGAATTTTTTTCAGGGAGGGGGAGGGAGATACAGCCCAATTATAAAGAAGTTCGGCAGAGAAGGGGGTACTAATAAAAATTATTAAAATAATTTGAAAAATTATTTGATAATTTGAAACAAAGTATCCAGAAATTCAGAAGTTTAGTGATTAACCTTGCTTGCATCGACTGTCTTTTCGGGATTGATGAGATTGCTATGACAGAGAAAAAGAGAAGTTACTAATAGAAATATCTTGGATTTCGGAAGCCCTTTGTTATTTTGGTACTTGTCGGTTAGCTGGAACCACTATAAAGATAATACATATTTTGGCTGGAAAAAACGCGACAAGAACCGCATATAGAACAACAAAGATCCTAACGCAAATCATGTTTCCTCTGCCTAGTGAGGCATTGCTCACTCCATGAAAAATATTTAAACTTCAGTTTTTTGTGGTTGAAGGGGCAAAAAAGGTACCTAGGCTAGGTTAGGTTACGTATTTAATATATGCTGTGATTTACCCCACCCCACCCCCTAATGTGCAAATATATAGCCCAAATTTGCTTCTAAACTATTATATTTTCATCGCATTTTGTTTCATTTCATTAGCATTAACCATACTTCACTTCTCGCGTGTGTTCCAGCTAACCGATAAGTACCGTTATTTTTACTGGCTGTCTGTTTTAAACTACACTTTTTAACCTGGAAGCATAAGACAGGAATCTTCCTTTTGGTCTTTGATGCCACTATCTTGGGCCAAAAAGTAATCTGGTAGAAATTCTGAAATAGTAATTTGCCTCAAACTATCGAAATACTATTTAAATAGCCACACAGTTTTCACATTAACTTGCGTCATAAAGAAAGCTGGACTCACTGGTATGATTAGGAAACTTAATAAAACTTTCATGGTGAAAGGGTCCAAACCTTCAAGCCCAGAAAGTTTAGGCATATCTTTTGTTTTACAAGCAACGACCTTGTTGGTCATTCAGGTTATGATTAGAGCAGAAACTTTGGCTCTGCACATGGGAAATTGTTAGAAAACTACTAGAGTAAATAACAGTAAAGCAGCAGCACAGTTTATAGATAATTATATTAACTGTGTAATATAACAGTAAAGCAGTAAAGCAGCAGCAGTAAAGCAGTAAAACAGTAAATAACAGTAAAGCAGCAGCACAGTTTATAGAAAATTATATTAACAGTTATAGATAATTATATTAACTAATTATATAAACTGTGAGCAGCAGTAACAGCAACAGTAACGACGGCATTAGAACAAAAAATTAAAACAAACTTAATAGTCATGTTCCATGTCAAATATACCATTATATGACAAGCGCTGTCATACCATTATATGTCATACCATTATATGACATTATATGACAAGCGCTGTCATACCATTATATGTCATACCATTATATGACAAGCGCTGTCATACCATTATATGTCATACCATTATATGACATTATATGACAAGCGCTGCAGCGTCAGCTTGTATGAAAAGGATACGATACGTGATTCGATCCATTAATTTCATATTTTCCTTAGTGAATGATCAAAACATGCTTAGAAATAGTCAAATGTTCGTATTTCAACTATTTTAAACGTGTTTTCAAACAAACCACAACAAATAATTGCAAACCAAATTCGAAAAATGTAGTTCGGTGGATAGATAGTGCTGAATTTCAGCTATTTGATGACAATTGTTCTCTTAGGTTATCGGATCCTGCCTGTGACCTTTACATTATCAAGAGGGGGCTGATTCCAAGGCATTATTTAGGGGGGATTAGGGGGTTTGACCCGCCTCCCCCCAAATTGTTTGTCCGACTCGCAAAAAAACGGAACAAAAATGAATATAAAAAAATTTCGATGCGTTTTTTGTACCCCCCCCCTAAAAAAAAAAAAACCTTTTGTACCACCCCCCCCCCCCACCGAAAAAATATTGGGTACGAGACTGGCTGATTCAGACAGAAATCTAACATATTTGTGCTCATTTTCATTAAAGATGGAAATCACAACACAGCAGATTTAATTCCTTTGGCCAAATAGTAACCGAAACTCTAAAAAATGGTTATAATAACAATTGATACGTCAAAAGAAATTTGTTTTTATGCTAATTCAAAATATATAATAATTATTAAGTTTAATATTACCCATTAAAAGCCATGAGCCTGAGAAAATTTGGCAACTTTTCGAAAAAGGGTGACAACATCCCTAAAAAGTCCAGCAATCTTAATAAAAATCACGCTCATGAGCAAGCTTCTATCAACAAAAAATGGAATTTGATTTTTTTTTTTTCAGAAGAAAGATCACGGATGTGTGTTTATTTATTTGTATTGAGTGACCGTATTGGACTAGAGGTCCTAGAGAACTAAGAAAAGGTTCATTCAAACAGAAATCAAAACAACACAAACACAACAACAGTTCCACAAAACAACAGTTGTCGCAAATATGGCAAATGTTTGCTTGAAATAAATTCTCTCTATAAAAAAATATATACAATCAAGCAAATCATCTGTCGGCCCAGAACCTTGCTCTTTTCGCTAAAGTTTAGACATAGACATAGACATAGACATAGGTTTATTAAGATCGAACAGCGTAGCCATGGCTAATTTATGTCGTCTTTACAACAATATGAGAAGAAAAAAAAAATACAAAGAACACTATAAAAACACTAACACGTGAATTCAAATAACACTAAGTCTTGTTGTATGCTTCAACGAAAAAGGGGACAAACGTGTTTTTGTAGCGGTTGGTCCTGCAGACAGGGGGTTGTAGCTTCGACTGGGATCTGGTTCTTTGGTTAACAGGAGCATCAGGTGGGAGGATCAGTCTGTGATGTGGCGAAGATAGCAGTGACTTGACGAGGGACATGATCAGTGATAATCGTCTGTCGCTGAGAGATTCAAGGTTCAGTTCTTGCAAGAGTTTGTTGTAGTCGTCACTTCTGTTACCAACGATTATGTTAACAGCTCGTTTCTGCAAAGATTCAAGGTCATCGCAAAGGTAGTGGATGCTCTGGACAAAAGGTCCCCAGACAGCGACGGCATATTCGAGTAGAGGTCTCACATACGTAATATAGGCATTTTTTAGGCTTTGAGTGTCGCAGCCAAACCTGCGCATCAGGACTAGGGTCTGAAGTGATGCATTGCCAGCCTTAATAACCTTCTCCACGTGTTCGGTGAATGTGCAGTCCATCGATAATGTGACTCCGAGGATTTTTGCAGATGGAACAATAGGGAAAGGGACTTGCGGGAATTCCAGATCACGTTTTAAGGGGCAAAACCTGAGGATCGTTGATTTATCTGCATTCAGTGTCAACTTGTAACGTTCACAGTCCTCAGAGAAGGATGCCAGAAGGGTCTCGCTGAACTGACGTTCGATTACACCTTCTCTCACGAGGTATTTGAGGACAAATGATAAATCGTCGACGAATTTGAGTCGCTCTTCGAAATTCTGAAGGAGGAAGTTGATGAGGAAGATAAATATGAAACCAGCAAGTCTTGTACCCTGAGGGGCTCCACAGGTAAGTTTAGACCAGTATGAGATCAAGTCACCTTCAAACAATGGAAGTACACACTGCGTTCTGTCCTGAAGGAAGCTCATCACTAATGCAAGAGACCGCTTCTGTGCGCCCATTGCTCGCATATTTTTTGCTGCCGTAAGATGACAAATCAGGTCAAATGCCTTCCTGAAATCGGCGAGAGCTAGGTCGATGAAGGTACTGCCCTTGTCAAGCCACTTAAAGATAATGTCAACTAGGCGCACGAGGTATATCGAGGTATTGCAACCTTTGAGGCCGCCATACTGGTAACGGTCTATGTTTTCCCGCGTTTGCTTGAGCAATTCACGCAGGATGAATGACTAGGTGACTTTTGCAAAGGTAGATGTGATTGATATCGGTCGTAACTCGTCGCAAGATTTGGGTGTTTTAGTCTTCGGTATAACACGCACAAATGCGCGTTTCCAGCACGACGGGAAAGTTGACTGGGCGAAACATTCGCTGATGATGTGTCCAAGTGGCTTGGCAAGGAAAAGAGAGAACTCTCGTATTAACCTTATAGGTAGCTCTTCAGGAAAAGAGCTACTGGATGGACACAACTTGTTCAGCTCATTGAAAAATTGATACTCAACTATTTCGATTTCACCTTCGTCAGGGCATATTGACAGTAGATTTTCTATTTCAGTGTTAGTTGGGGCAGGAAAGGATGTACAAATGTCAGTAAAGTAATTGTTGACGTCATTTGCACTCACGAGTGACCCATCATCGTTCAGAATACGGATACTGGATGATACTGTTTTTCCAGCAATCTGCCTCACTAGACGGTGCCATTTACGGGGATCCTTTTTTATTTCAGGGTCCAAAAGGGATTTTCTGAAGGACTTTCTTGCCTCGCGACAAAGGCTAACGATTTTGTTTCTTAATAATCGTAACGACGTTGCGTCACCACTTGACTGCCTTACAGTGGTTTTTTTGCGAATCAGCTGTTTTATTTTTGGAGTGATCCAGGGCTTGTCAGATTCGCTCACGACAAATTGCTTTTCCGGGAAAACTTCTAAGTATTTCTCATAGAGTAGGGACTGAAATATTTCTGCTTTCCTGTTGACATCGCTTTCGTTGTATACTTTGCTAAAGCAGTGAGTACCGACCCACATTCCGTACGTATTAATAGCAGACTTCGTGATAGGTCTCCGGAGTACTTTTATTTTCTTAAGCTTCCTGATTTCACTTTTTACCTTCATCAACAGAGTGTGATGGTCCGATTTGCCCAATGGCCCGTTCGAAGACACGTCTTTGTAATATGGAGCAAGGTTTGTAAGAATAAGGTCAAGGGTACTCCCGGTCACATGGGTGGGTATCTTGACCACTTGTGACATACCCAGCGTATTAGCAAGCCATTGTTTCTTTGTTTGGTTGAAGTCATCAGCTAAAATGAAGCCCGGGCGGCTATACCGCTGACGTAATGTGTCTAACGTAGACTGAAGGTAGGATACCAACAGCCGTCTGTTCTTGGCGCTTTCAGGATAGTAGATACTTGCAATAATGATGCAAGAGACATCTCGTGGTAAATGTTTTGGCTTGCATAATGCCCAGATCGCTTCATGGTTAGGGTCATTGAAGTTATCTAAATATTTGCAGGGGATATCATCGCGAACATACAGGGCAACACCTCCGCCAATCCTGTCTGTTCTAGTGTTCAGAAAACCTTGTAACCAGCCATCCTTCCACTTGTTTCGTCGAGCTGCCATGTTTCGGTAATTGCGGCGATATGGATATTATTCTGACGTAGAATGACATCTAACTCATCTACTTTATTCGTTAGTGAGCGGACAGTGCTCAGAAGGAAGTTGGGAAGTTGGTGTTTACAAGAGAGAACCTGCGGCGATAATACTGGAGGACAATCAGACCCGAAATCATTGGTAGGATCATTGTTGTCAGGGATCAGCCGGGGCGGTAGGCTCACGCGCGGGATTGAGACTAAACACCTCTCACGCTTAGGCTTTTGGCTGGCCAATCGTCCGTAGGTGACTAACACGTCAATCTTAAATTTCTTTCTGCCACCTCTGCGTCCTCTTCTTGTTCGCTTGCGAACGAAGGGAATGTCATCTATATTTTTATAAATTCTTAGTGTGACGAGTGTGGCTATGACAGATGGCGCCAAAACAGCAAAAGAAATGAAAGTACCTTTTTTGCATTGATCAATCCAGTTTTCAGCAGCAGCCTCAGTCACAAAGAATAGCACTATTAATACAGTTTTTATTAATACCACTTTCATCGCAAAGGGAGGAGTATTTCAAGGCACTGAACAAGTTAAACTAGGATAGAATGACTTGCAGCCTCAACGGCGCGAGAGCCATCTATCACTTCTGATGTGTGAAGTGATCTATCACTTCTGATGTCTTAAGTTTGACTGTTTGTCGCAAATTTTCAAGAAAGACTCTTGTAACACAAGGGCCGTGCAATCAGAATAGGAAGCTTTTTTAAGTGCTAAAAACTTAAGCGTGAAGAGTAAGGTATTGAAAAGAGCCTTTATATACGGAATAATTACAGTTCATTTTGAGTTTTAATGTTGCTCCTTACTCTCAGCTGAAAAAACCTTGTTTTTTATGTAATTATTCTTCAGTAGTCATACCCCTGCGCATTGGAACATTTTCTCCCATGCCTTTATATCTATGTAAATCTATGCAAAACAGGTTATTACATGTCGTTTATACAGTAGTGACAAGCTACGGCATTAAATAGCAGAGTATCAACTAATGAGGGGGAGAAGGTATTAGTGGGAGAATAAGATCAATACGCCGTTTTTCATTAGGGGAAGGGGATTGGGGGCTTTAGCTTCAAAACCGAATTCACTCACCCGAATCTTTTAACCCTTCATGAAAAGTTTTCCAAATCAATGTGGTTTAGGGGTTTTCACTCCTGATCTCCCTTTTGCTGGAGTTCTTCTTTTGTTATCACATTGTTATCATTTCCAACATGTTATCACATGTTGGAAATCACATTGTGATCTTGTGGCAGTTAAGATTTCAAGAGGATTGGGTGTGATAAGAAGACTGAAAAATCAACTACCGTATAATGTTTTACTTTTATTTTATCATTCTATTGTTAGCCCTTATATTTTTTTTTTTTTAGTGGATGTCTTAAGGATTATGTGTGATATTTCTCACATTCGATTTCTAGAGTGTAATCCTTTTAGAGTAGGAGATGTTCTTTATCTTGGTTTAGTTCAGATGTTAGTTTTCCCCCATTCAGAGATAGTTGTTATGTGGATGTAGAGTTTCATAATAATGGATTTGCAGCCATCGTAAACAAACCTTCGGGTTTTTGTAGATGGCCGCTGTAAATTTGTTTGTATTTTTTTTATGCTAAATAAATTAATTTGAATTTGAATTTGTGCTATAAAAATAATTTGAATTTGAATTTGTTACAAAAGTAATAGTCGTTTAAAATAGACAGCCATTGTGATAAGAAGTGGAATTTTAGGAGGGGGGGGGGTGGAATTTTAGGCTTGGTGGTGGTGGAGGCCTCCCTCATAGTTAGAAAAATCTCATGTTATTCTGTATTGTGAAAACACCTAAACGAGCCCTTATTATCGAAACCGACTCTCCTGAGTGCAGGAGTCATAATAGTTGTTTAAAACAGAAATATCACAAATAAAGAACAGCGTGGATAAAAGGGGTTTCAGGGGTGGGAGCTCATCCCCCTATTCTATATTTGTGATAATTCATTTTTTTTTTTTTTTTAACTTTGCATGGATAAAGGTAGAGTTATTTAATATTATTACAAACAAAGTGACAACACTGGTCTGGCCACTTCAAAAAAAAAAAAAAAAAAAAAAGGTTGTCTGAGAGGGTGGCAAAAATGAGCTAATATATTAAAAATATACAAATACAGTAAATCGTGCCTCTGATCACAAAAGAGCAAAAATAGCCAGTATCAAACAGTTCGTGGTTACGAACTTTAAGTAAGGAGCGACTCGGCTCAATAGTATCCGAAACTCTAAAAAACAGAATTTTAATACCAATGGATACATTAAAAAAATCAGATTTTTTATGCTGATTCCAAATATAAAAGTTTCATTAAGTTTTGTCCTACCCATCAAAAGGTAAGCGCCTGAGAAAATTTGCCTGATTTTCAAACAAAAGGAAGAAACAACCCCTAAAAGTCATAGAACCTTGAAGAAAATCACACCATCAGATTCAGCGTATCAGAGAACCCCACAGTAGAGATTTCAAGCTCCTATCTGCAAAAATGTGGAATTTTGTATTTTTTCCCAGAAGAAAGATCACGGATGTGTGTTTATTTGTTTTTTTGTTTTTTTTTTCTTCCCCCAGGGGTGATCGTATCCACCCAGTGGTCCTAGGATATCGCGGGAGGGCTCATTCGAACGGAAATTAAAACTTTGGTGCCCTTTTTAAGTGACCCAAAAATGGAGGGCAACTAGGCCCCCTCCCAAACTCATTTTTTCCCAAAATAAACCGATCAAAATTTTAAGATAACAGTTTTGTTCAGCATGATCGAAAAATAATAACTATGTCTTTGAGGAAGACTTAATCCCCCACAGTTCCCGGGGGAAGGGCTGCAAGTTACGAACTTTGCCCAGTGTTTACATATAGTATTGGTTATTGGGAAGTATACAGACGTTTTCAGGGGGATTTTTTCTAGTAGTTGAGGGGTGGGGTAGGGGGCGGGGGTTACGTGGGAGTATCTTTCCATGGAGGAAGATTTCATTGGAGAAAGGGCATTGCTATGAAGGGGGCGCCGGATTTCCCAACATTATTTAAATAAACAATCAGAAATTAAATAAAAAAAACACTAGTTTTTCAACTGAAAGTAAGGAGCAACATAAAAAATTAAAAGGAACAGAAATTATTACGTATAATATTGGGTTCGCCCCCTTGTCAATACCTCGCTCTTTACGCTAAAGTTTTTTTTAATACTTTCATAAGAGCTATTTATTCTGATTAACGGCCTTTGTGATTAAGGGGTAATTTTTCAAGACTTGCAGCAAAATTCGAACTTTAGCGTAAAGAGCGAGGTATTGACTAGGGGGCAAACCCCCTAATATATGTATTAAAAATATATGAATATAGAAGTTCATGACGTAATTTAATTCGTAAGTTACGTATATTTATTACTAATAAAAACGTTCGTAAATAAAATTAAACAACTTTTGAGAAAGCCATTTAACAAAAAAAGTTAAATTAATATGCAAATTTCGTTTTAATTATTCATGTACGGTGAGCCAAAATCCAAACCTGCATTGATTCAAAAAAAATGTTCAGAAATTAAATAAAAGTTTTTTTTTAAAACTGAAAGTAAGGAGAAACATTAAAACGAACAGAAATTATTGTATAGGCCTATATGAAAGGGGCTGTCCCCTCCTCAACGTCTCGCTCTTTACACTAGTTTGACTCTTTCTTACAACTCTATTTTTTTAAACAATACAAACTTTCGCGTCACGAGCGAGGTGTTGAGGAGGGCACAGCCCCTTTCATATACAGAATAATTTCTGTTCGTTTTAAGTTTTAATGTCGCTCCTTACTTTCAGTTTAAAAAACTTGTTTTTTTTATTTAATCAATAAAAACACAAATTTTGTTTAAGGGGATTCAATACCTTTGAGTCATTTTACGAGCCTTAGCGTCGTCTAACCGTTTCAAAGAAAAAGGGTCCATTAGGGAATTTTCCCTAGGGATTAGCCAACGTCGAGATTCATTGAAAATCGGTGGTTTGACTGTGAAATTCGATTGAAAAGGCAATTTTATGTCCCCTGGGTTGTCAAGGGTTTCAAGTAAACTTGAAAGTACCATAAGGAACTCCCAAAGCTGCCAAATTGCTTAAATTATGTTTCTTTTGAACTTATTTTTAGCGTTCTTCTAGCAGGTATTTTACTGTATTTTTAGAGACTGCCCTTTCCTTAACTTTAAAAAGAAAATTCTGCTCAGTTTAATCGAAAAAAAAAACGATCGAAAAGATCACCCATTCAATTCTAAATAGTTTGGCCACACGGCATTTCTTCTGCTCCATTGACAAAACATTTATATTGTTCAAGAACATCTATGTGTGTATCCATGTAACCATGGATAAAAGTATTTTCATAAATTTTGTCTCTTTTAAGCAAACTTACTGAGAATATTTAATTTTTACAAAAAATTAAGGTTAATTAAAAATAAATCATTAACTAATCATAAGTTTCTTGGTGATTACTTATTAATTGCAATCCTGTGATGTTATAATTGATATTGGTCAATAAAAATAAATTAATTGTTCAATAGACAAGGCAATACCGTCTTCTACATACAGTTCCATTGTTATGAATAGCTCCAAAGGCACGTGTTATACCCGACCCCTTTTTAGAACATTACAGGAAGGGCAAGTTATGCATCTGTATTCTATACTTTTTGTCTGTGACAAAACTAAGTCTTTGCTTTTTACCTATTTCAGAGTCCGTATCTGATATGGCAGTGCTGATGCTTGATGCGGACGACATAGGCATGTTTGTTACCGATGTCCGACGGGCAAAGGTTTTCCTTTTCTGTGGTCGTGTTACTTCAGGGGCATTTTCTTCTTCATTTGGACTCGTTGCCCAAATAAGCTCAGTTTTCATATTGTTTAAAGTCTGATAAAGGTTGTACAGATCTGCTGCTTGTAGGTTGCGAATAAACGAGCGAGACTTGCTAGCAATGTTTAGCTCTAGATCGGAGTCGCTTCCAACCTGAAAAAATTATTGAGTGCATAAAACATAATGTAATAGCTCAGATAATAACAGCTTATTACAAAAAATGTCAAATAAATTAGCTTATAATATAATAAAGACATATTCAGATACTGGAATAAAAATCTTATTATATTCGTATACTAGAGGATATACGAGTTTATTCGTGTTCTGGCCTGAAAAAGCGCCAGAAAAGGGGAAACAAAACCCATATGTCTCAGATAAAAGTATAGTAAAATAGAACGATAAAATAAATGTCAAGGGACAAGTTCGTTGTGTAAAAGACCTTTCAAAACAATGCAATATGGCTAGAAGGAATAAATTGTGATAAAATGAACATAATAAAAGTATATTTAATATCCTAAGGAATTTATGAATTGTGATAAAACTATTTCACAAAATAAAAACATATTATAAAACCTGTAAAATAAACTAGCTCATGGAATTATGCTATATAGTATAACATAATATAAAATTTATCGGATAAAACAACAGTTAATAACATAAAAAAACGGTTTCAATTGAGGATTCGTCTCCCCCCTTAAATTTTGATAACATCCTTTTGAGATTGGAGGGGTATGTCATCTTAGAAAATAGCTTTTTTTGTATTTTCATAGAAAAAAAGTATAAAAAAAAACACGAAATTTGCCCCCGTCTCCTTAGGTTTTGAAAAATATATTTAGCTTCCATACATAAGTTTTCATGAATTGGCAGTACTGTTAGAGTCCAGACTCTCAAATTGAGAATCAGAGAGGCAAATTCGATATCAATTCACAGTACTTACGTACTATATCGACCACAGTGTTGTCCTTGATCTATTGTTCCTCTGTGTGCACTCGGAGATAGTTAGCTTAGCCTGAAGGAGATATACCACTATTCAGGTAATTTTAATAAAATATTTAATAGATTGAGCTAGTTAAATTAGGTATTTAATGTAATGCGTTCTGGGCGGCCTGCCTTCCATAATTCTCTGTTGTAGTGTCCTTAATTTTGTTGCTAAACTATTATATTTTCATCATACTTTGGTATATTTCATCATGATTAACCTAACTTAACTTCTTGAGTGTGGTCAATATAATACGTAAGTACCCAATTCACAACCGACACCCTGATTCTCGTTTGGATTGCAATATCCACAACCCTACCGCAATAGACCTATCGCAATTTTAATACAAATTAAAACCGTAAAGAATTTCCAATAGCTTATGATATCCATAATTTTGTCGCTAAGGTGTTATTTTTTCGTCATATTTTGGTATATTTCACTGGGACTAACTTCATGTCTTTGGTGTGGTTGCTATATCATGCAGCCTAAGTACCATAATTTCTATCATCATTTTATAAATCTGCTTTCATTTTATTGTTTTGGCTTTATTGTCTTAACTTATGTTCCTGGCCTCCCCCAGGCCTCTCAGTGTGTCCCCAGGTGGTGATAGCGGAACACCCTACGACCCTGTCCCTGGGGGTCCATAATAAAAACTGGGGCACCCTCACCCGGGGTCATAAATACAGGCGGAAGAGGAAGAAGGCCCCTCAAATGTACACTCAAAAGGGCCCACTGGTTTGTCCACAAGTCCCATGAGTTACAAACCTTCTCCCAGCATGGTGATGCAGAACACCATCGTGGGAGGATCCTCTATAGGAGAACAACTGTGGCAGGACGTAAGTTCCAGATCTATAGACAATGGCCTCTGCAAAGGGCTACCTCGACCCTTTCGGGGTACCTGCAAGACTGGAGACCTTGTGGTCAACTCTATTCCCACTCGAGGAGTGGCACCCCTCGAGGAAATTATAACCTAGTAAACGACACAGCATTCGCACGGGATTCTGACTAATGGACAATTCTTCTGGGCTTGGTCTGTTTTGACGGGCGTCTTGGGCTGAAAAACCTCTTCCTAGCTAATTTATCTATCACGGGCTGCCTCCCCGTAATAGCATAATATTTGTAGGCATGAATATATAATGAGTTGGAGGTAATAGGCTTGAAATTGTCTGTGCAGGATTTCGACTCTTGTTGATAGAAGAGCATCGCCAAGTGCTGAAAACCATGCTGTGACCAAGATGGGCCCAGGATTGCACAAAGCCTCCATTCATGGAGGTCCTAGGGCCTTCTTGCTGCCTTGCTTCTTGGTTCTAAGCCGGCTTAAGCACTTCGGTATAGACTTGAGAAGATATGTGATCCCCGTCCTGCACTGGTATCCGGGATCGTTGCTTTTCCTGAGGCAAAAATAATTTCAATGATTTAAAGAACATGAAAATTGGAACTTGGAATGCTACGCGGCTAAAAATGACCATCGTATCGACATTTTGACTGACGAATCCAGACGATTTGAACTGGAATTATTAGGAGTTTCAGAAACCCATATCCCAGGGGTAGGAAGCATGAAATTAGGTGATATAGAATTTGTTTACTCAGGCAGGAAGAATGGGGTTCGTAGACAGGGAGTAGGGCTCATGATGAATAAGGAAGCTGCTAAGTCTTGTTTAGGCTGAGAAAGTATTATTAATGGAATACCAATTGCTCATATTATGACTAAAAAGTTCAGGGTATCAGTTATAGTAGTATATGCCCCTGTAGAACCGACGGACGGAGATACTAGTGACTCAGATGAATTTTACTTACAGTTACAGGAGCAAATAGACAGGGTCCCAGGTAGAAATATGATGTTTTTACTAGGGGATTTTAACGCTTAGGTCTGTAGAAATAGGGATAGATGGTATCCTAGCCTAGGTAAATTTTGCGTAGGAAAAGAAAACAGTAATGGATACAGACTTTTACAATCTAGTTATAACCAATACGGTGTTTGGTCATAAAATGGCTCATAGGTTAACATGGTATTTACGTGATGGTAAGACAGCAAACCTAAATGATTATGTTATAGTAAACCAAAGACTGGCAGGATCAATACAAGATACTAGGGTATATAGGAGTGCTGTTATTGATGTTAAAAGTAAAGATCATCATCTAGTAGTGTCAAGGGTTAATTTAAAGTTGAAATATCGGAAGGGTAACTACCTCCCGGGAAGTTATGCTTTTGGTAGACTCCAGGATGAGAATCTGAGAGAAACTTTCCAGGAACAGTTGAATACTACACTTGAGTTTAAAATTTGATAATGTGGAAAGGGTTGGAAATAATTTTAGAAAAATAATTTGTGAAGTTGCTGAAGGTGTCTTAGGGAAGAAAATTAGAACTGCAGCTTAGAATATTAGTGAAAAAGCTTTATGTTTAATAGAAAGGAGAAAGGACTTGTACAATAATTATCTGAGTAATAGATCATATGAAAACAAAAGGAATGTAAAGAAAGTGGAAAAAGCATTAAAATATGAACTAACGAGGTGTGAAGTGGAGGCCATAGATAAAATTGCCGAAGATCAGGAAGATACGGCTAGACGGCATAATAGTAAAATATTGTACTGGCATGTTAATAAACTGAGAGGGAGTAGTCAATCCGGACTTCGCCCAGTTAAAGATAGTAATGGGGCCACAATTAGCGATGAGAAAAGAACTAAAGAGAGATGGGCTGAACATTTTGAGAATTTGCTAAACCGAGATAGAGTTGCAGGAATAGATATAGAGGAAAATGAAAAAGTTTGTGATACCTTGGATGTGAAGGAAGATTTGTTGTGAGGAAGAATTAGCGACAGTACTAAAAGGATTAAAAAATAAGGCTCCAGGCGCTGATAGGAGTAGAAAGGACCCTAGTACTCCGGTACGAACCATGTGGTTTATGGTTTTCTCACTGATAATGAAAAAACAGAATTTTTCTTACTTGAAAAAACATGATTTTTCTCACGTTTATGGTTGTTTCTTGGACGGTTATGAGTGTTAGTCAATTTATTTGATGTTTTTCATGGATGTCAACATCAATTTATGTCTGTTTTATGGTTTTTGTCCGTGAGAATGAAAAAACAGAATTTTTTTCACTTTGATGGATGTTTTCTGGATTATTGAGTCTAACGGGGAGAACACGTGGTTAATCAAAGTGGGTCAATGACCTAAATTTCCAAAGGTCGATTATTGTTTCCAGGCAAAGTTTTAATGTCTGACAGATGATATCATGGTTGATTGATTTGTCAAGAAAAGGGGAATTAATTTGTTGTTTCTAAGGGGAATTATTGATTCACGAAAGGGTTTCTTAGTAATTTGAAATGTGACAGCGCAGGGATGCCAAAAACAAAAGGAACACGCAGAAATTACGTTTAGGGTTATTTGGGCGAAACCGTTTTAGACATTTTAGGGAATTATTTCGGCAAAACAGAGACATTTTAAAAGATGATTTTAGAAAAGGTTTTAGAAGAGAATTTGAGGGTGAAACTCTGTGGTCGTTATAATACACAAGTTTCATTTGAACAGTGTCGTGAGGTCCTCTACCCCAACCTCAAAAGGGCCCTCATACCCCACCCCAACCCCGAAGAAAGCTCCCGGTCCTCAAAGGACCCCCGGTTTCTTAGTAATTTCAAATGTGAGGTTAGGTTAGGTTATGTTGTTATGTTATGTTATGCTATGTTATGTTATGTTATGCTATGTTATGCTATGTTATGTTCTTTTCAAAGGGCATTTCAGAACAAGTTCCATTCTTAATGTAGTATTTTTCAAAGAAAAGAGCTTTGCTGAACTTGGTTCTGATTTCTGTTTTGCTCGAATATACAAGGAAAACATTACAATAGAGATGACTAAGATTTTTGGGTTGACTCATAACAGACAATGTCTACAGAACTTGCTGATGAAGAAGCATCCTGAGCTTAATTTTCCTGGCCACATCAATTCTCAGGTAGGTTGACTAAGTTTTAGGATTGATATGTGACCACCAAGTTGCCTGAACTGCATTTGGAACTATGAAAAGCCATCTGTATGACATTTTTGTTGTCTCTATGTATTAGTGGGGTAATGCAATTTCTTTTATATGACATTTTAGTGGATCATATATTAAATAAGAAAACCAAAAAGTATTCTGTGTAACTTTATTCCTGCTGATCTATAATAATTTTATGTTTAAAAATTGTCCATTGTTTTGAATTTATAGTGCTTTGTTTATGAGAGTAAATGACAATATTTGTTGCTTAGAGTTGCTTAGTCAGACAATGCTCACCCAAGTAATTTGTATATCTAATATAAAAAACATAAAAGGTATATGCTGCTATTATGTTATAACTATGAGGTCGATTTATATCTAAATATTTAAGCAAATCCCGAAGCCTACTAGGTGTCTTACCTTAGCTTACATAAGGTAGGCTATCAGTCGAAGTCATCAGGTCTGTAAAACTACCAATAGGGTAGCCTATATATTGTTACTTTCTTGTAGAATCATTAATGTTTACCTTTAAACTGTTTCGTGGTTAAAAGATCCTGATATGCCAAAAATCCTTGTAACATCAAGGATAGGCCTAGTCTAGCGAAGCTCTTTTCAAGAAGCATTCCTTAAAAGTATTTTTCAAAGAAAAGAGCTTTGCTGAACTTGGTTCTGATTTCTGTTTTGCTCGAATATACAAGGAAAACATTACAATAGAGATGACTAAGATTTTTGGGTTGACTCATAACAGACAATGTCTACAGAACTTGCTGATGAAGAAGCATTATGAGCATAATTTTCCTGGCCACATCAATTCTCAGGTAGGTTGACTAAGTTTTAGGATTGATATGTGACCATCAAGTTGCCTGAACTGCATTTGGAACTATGAAAAGCCATCTATATGACTTTGTTGTTGTCTCTATTTATTAGTGGGGTAATGTAGTTTCCTTTGTATGACATTTTAGTGGATCATATATTAAATAAGAAAACCAAAAAGTATTCTGTATAACTTTATTCCTGTTTCTCTATAATAATTTGATGTTTAAAAATTGTCTATTGTTTTGACTTTATAGTGCTTTGTTTATAAGAGTAAATGACAATATTTGTAGCTTAGAGTTGCTTAGTTAAACAATGTTCACCTAAGTAATTTGTATATCTAATATAAAAAAAAGCATAAAAGGTATATGCTACTATTATGTAATAACTATGAGGTAGATTTATATCTAAATATTCAAGCAAATCACACAGCCTACTAGGTGTATTACCTTAGCTTACATAAGGCAGGCTATCAGTGGAAGTTATCAGGTCTACAAAACTACCAATAGGGTAGCCTATATATTGATACTTTCTTTTAGAATCATTAATGTTTACCTTTAAACTGCTTCATGGTTAAAAGATCCTGGTAGGCCAAAAATCCTAGTAACATCAAGGCTAGGCCTAGTTTAGCCAAGCTCTTTTCAAGAAGCATTCCTTAAAAGTATTTTTCAAAGAAAAGAGCTTTGCTGAACTTGGTTCTTATTTCTGTTTTGCTCGAACATACAAGGAAACAACTCTTTCTAAGGCTATATGCTGATTTATTTATTTTTTGGTCATTTTCTGCTGTTTAACAGCACACGTTCTTTATTTTTGAAATTGGCCACGAACTTTCCTATTAGAATACATTATGTAAACTGGCGATCTTTCTCCTTAAAAAAAGAATTATCGGTTTTTCATACTAATTTAAGACGTATATGGCTGTGTAAGTTTGCACTTGACCAATTTAATGAATTAGAATTTAGTTAAGAGTTTAGTTTTTTAGCTTAGAGTCTTAGCTTAGAGTTTTTGTTGAAGTTCTAGTTTAGTTTTAGTTAAGAGTTTAGAGTTTTACCTTAGAGTCTTAGCTTAGAGTTTAGTTAGAGTTCTAGTTTAGTTTAGCTATAGTTAAGAGTTTAGAGTTTTAGCTTAGAGCTTTAGTTAGAGTTTTAGTTTAGTTTAGTTTTAGTTAAGAGTTTAGAGTTTTTTAGCTTAGAGTCTTAGCTTAGAGTTTTAGTTAAGAGTTCTAGTTTAGTTTAGTAATAGTTAAGAGTTTAGAGTTTTAGCTTAGAGTCTTAGCTTAGAGTTTTTATCAGAGTTCTAGTTTCGTTTAGTTTTAGTTAAGACTTTAGAGTTTTAGCTTACATTCTTAGCTTAGAGTTTTTGTTAGAGTTGAAGTTTAGCTTAGAGTTTTTGTTAGAGTTGAAGTTTAGTTTAGTTATAGTTAAGAATTTAGAGTCTAGCTTAGAGTCTTAGCTTAGAGTTTTAGTTAAAGTTATAGTTTAGTTTAGATTTAGTTAAGAGTTTAGTGTTTTAGCATAGAGTCTTAGCTTAGAGTTTTTGTTAGAGTTCTAGTTTAGTTTAGTTTTAGTTAAGAGTTTAGTGTTTTACCTTTGAGTCTTAGCTTAGAGTTTTTGTTAGAGTTCTAGTTTATTTTAGTTTTAGTTAAGAGTTTAGTGTTTTAGCATAGAGTCAGCTTAAGAGTTTTAGTTAGAGTTTTAGTTTAGTTTTAGTTAAGAGTTTAGAATTTTAGCTTAGATTCTTAGCTTAGAGTTTTTGTTAGAGTTCTAGTTTATTTTAGTTTTAGTTAAGGGTTTAGAGTTTTTAGAGTAGTCTTAGCTTAGAGTTTTTTTTGTTGAAGTTCTAGTTTAGTTTAGTTAATAGTTTCGAGTTTTAGCTTAGAGTCTCACCTTAGAGTTTTTGTTAGAGTTGAAGTTTAGTTTAGTAATAGTTAAGAGTTTAGAGTTTTACATTAGAGTCTTAGCTTAGAGGTTTTGTTAGAGTTCTCGTTTAGTTTAGATATAGTTAAGCGTTTGAAGTTTTACCTTCGAGACTTAGCTTAGAGTTATAGTTTAGTGTAGTTTTAGTTAAGAGTTTAGAGTTTTTTTTAGCTTAGAGTATTAGCTTAGAGTTTTTTTTATAGCTATAGTTTAGTTTATTTTTAGTTAAGAGCTTGATGTTTTACATTAGAGTATTAGCTTAGAGTTTTAGATTGAGTTCTAGTTTATTTTAGTTTTAGTTAAGAGTTTAGAATTTTAGTTTAGAGTCTTAGCTTAGAGTTTTTTGTTAGAGTTGAAGTTTATTTTAGTTTTAGTTAAGAGTTTAGAGTTTTTAGCTTAGAGTCTTAGCTTAGAGTTTTTGTGAAGTTGAAGTTTAGTTTAGTCATAGTTAAGAATTTAGAGTCTTAGCTTAGAGCTTTAATTAGAGTTTTAGTTTAGTTTAGTTTTACTTAAGAGTTTAGAGTTTTATCTTAGAGTCTTAGCTTAGAGTTTTTGTTGAAAATCTAGTTTAGTTTAGTTAAGAGTTTAGTGTTTTACCTTTGAGTCTTAGCTTAGAGTTTTTGTTAGAGTTCTAGTTTAGTTTAGTTTTAGTTTAGAGTTTAGAATTTTAGCTTTGAGTCTTAGCTTAGAGTTTTTTGTTAGAGGTCTATTTGGGCTTTGATTTGATCCTGAGTTGCTATTTTTTGGTTATTACTATTATCATAGATAGTATGTGAAGTTTTATTAGTTATTGGTATCTGCCATGAGTTAATTTATTAGATAATAGACTCATATATTAGAGTTTTTACTTATATTTCGTTTAGTGTTTAGTTTTAGTTTGTGTTTTTTAGCCCTATCCTATATTCTTAGCTTAGAGTTTTTGTTGAAAATCTAGTTCATTTTAGAGTTTAGAGTTGTAGCTTAGAGTCTTAGCTTAGAGTTTTTGTTAGAGTTCTAGTTTATTTTAGTTTTAGTTAAGAGTTTAGAGTTTTTAGCGTAGTCTTAGCTTCGAGTTTTTTTTTGTTAGAGTTCTAGTTTAGTTAAGAGTTTAGTGTTTTAGCAGTGTTTAGCATACAGTCAGCTTAGAGTTTTAGTTAGAGTTCTAGTTTAGTTTTAGTTAAGAGTTTAGAATTTTAGCTTAGAGTCTTAGCTTAGAGTTCTAGTTTAGTTTTAGTTAAGAGTTTAGAGTTTTTAGCGTAGTCTTAGCTTAGAGTTTTTTTTGTTGAAGTTCTAGTTTAGTTTAGTTAATAGTTTAGAGTTTTAGCTTAGACTTAGAGTTTTAATTAGAGTTTTAGTTTAGTTTATTTTTAGTTAAGAGTTTAAAGTTTTTAGCTTAGTCATAGTTTAGATTTATTTAGAGTTCTAGTTTTGTTTAGTTTTAGTTAAGAGTTTAGAGTTTTACCATATAGTATTAGCTTACAGTTTTAGTTATAGTTAAAGTTTAGTTTATTTACAGTTAATAATTTAGAGTTTTAGATTAGAGTAATAGCTTAGAACTTTACTTAAAGTTATAGTTTGGTTAAGTTTTAGTTAAGAGTTTCGAGTTTTAGCTGAGTCTTAGCTTAGAGTTTTTGTTAGACTTCTAGTTTAGTTTAGTTTTAGTTAAGAGTTTAGAGTTTTACCTTGGAGTCTTAGCTTAGAGTTTTTGTTAGAGTTCTAGTTTAGTTTAATTTTAGTTAAGAGTTTGATGTTTTACCTTTGAGTTTCAGTTAGAGTTCTAGTTTAATTTACTTTTAGTTATGAGTTTGGTGTTTTACCTTAGAGTCTTAGCTTAGAGTTTTAGTTAGAGTTCTAGTTTAGTTTTAGTTAAGAGTTTAGAATTTTAGCTTAGAGTCTTAGCTTAGAGTTTTTGTTAGAGTTCTAGTTTATTTTAGTTTTAGTTAAGAGTTTAGAGTTTTTAGCTTAGAGTCCTAGCTTAGAGTTTTTTTTGTTGAAGTTCTAGTTTAGCTTAGTTAATAGTTTAAAGTTTTAGCTTAGAGTCTCAGCTTAGAGTTTTTGTTAGAGTTGAAGTTTAGTTTAGTAATAGTTAAGATTTTATATTTTTACCTTAGAGACTTAGCTTAGAGTTTTTGTTAGAGTTATAGTTTAGTTGAGATATAGTTAGTCGTCTGAACTCTTAACTTCAAGACTGAGCTTTGAGTTTTAGTTTAGTATATATTTAGTTAATAGTTTAGAGTTTTTTTTTATTATAGTATTATCATAGAGTTTTTTTGATAGTTCCATCTTATTATATTTTTATATAATATTTTTTTTCTTTAACTTATAGTAATATATTAGAGTTTTAGTTATAGTTATAGTTTAGTTTTAGTAAAGAGTTTAGAATTTTAGCTTAGAGTATTAGCTTAGAGTTTTTTGTTATAGTTATAGTTTAGTTTAGTTTTAGTCCAGAGTTTAGAGTTTTTGGCTAATAGTCTTAGATTAGAGTTTTTGTGACGTTGAACTTTAGTTTATTCATAGTTAATAATTTATAGTTTTTATCTTAGAGTCATAGCTTAGAGTTTTACTTAGAGTTCTAGTTTAGTTTAGCTTTAGTTACTAGTTTAGATTTTTATCTTATAGTTTTATCTTAGAGTTTTTGTTGAAAATATATTTTATTTTATTTTATAGTTTATAGTTCTAAATTATAGTATTATATTAGAGTTTTACTTAGAGTTGAAGTTTAGTTTAGTTTAGTTATAGTTAAGAGTTTATAGTTTTAGCTTAGAGTCTTAGCTTAGAGTTTTAGTTAGAGTTATTGTTTAGTTTAGTTTTAGTTAAGAGTTATAGCTTAGAGATTTAGCCTAGAATTTTAGCTTAGAGATTTAGTAAGAGTGTTAGGTTAGACTAGATTAAGTTAGGTTAGATTAGGTTAGGTTAAGTCAGGTTAGGTAAGTTAGGTTAGCTAAGTTAGGCTAGGTTAGCTAGTAAAAATCTCTCTATGTTTAATTTAGGTTAGGTTAGGCTAGATTAAATTATGTTAGATTAAGTTAGTTGAGGTTAGGTTAGCCAACGTACGCACGCGTACGTTGGCTAACCTAACCTAACTTAACCTAACATAATTTAATCTAGCCTAACCTAACCTAGCTTAAACATGTCGAGATGTTTACTACCTAACCTAACCTAACTTAGCTAACCTAACCTGACTTACCTAACCTGACTTAACCTAACCTACCTTAATCTAGTCTAACCTAACACTCTAAATAAATCTCTAAGCCAGGATTCTAGGCTAAATCCTTAAGCTATAACTCTTAACTACAATTAAAATAAGCACCAACTCTAACTAAAACCCTAAGATAAGACTCTAAGCTAAAACTATAAAATCTTAACTATAACTAAACGAAACTTCAACCCTAACTCAAACTCTAAGCTAAGACTTTAAGGTAAAACTCAAAACTCTTAACTAAAACTAAACTAAAACTAGAACTCTAAATAAAACTCTAAGCTAAGACTCCAAGCTAAAACTCTAAACCCTTAACTATAACTAAACTAAACTTCAACTCTAAGTAGAACTCTAACCTAAGACTCTAAGATAGAAGTCTAAACTCTTAAATAAAATAAAATCGATTTTCAACAAAAACTCTAAGCAAAGAATCTAAGCTAAAACTCTAAACTTCTAACTAAAACCAACCTAAACTAGAACTCTAAGTAAAACTCTAAGCTAAGACTCTAAGCTAAAAACTCTAAATTCTTAAATATGACTAAAATAAAATTCAACTTCAAAAAAACTCTAATCTAAGACTCTAAGCTAAAAACTCTAAAATCTGAATTAAAACTGAACTAGACTAGAACTATAAAAAAAAACTCTATGCTATGACTATAATCTAAAATTCTAAACTCTTAACTAAAACTAAACTAGAACTCCAACTAAAACTCTAAGCTATGACTCTAAGGTAAAACACCAAACTCTTAACTAAAACTAAACTAAACTAGAACTCTAAAAAAAACTCTAAACTCTAAACTAAAACTAAACTAAACTAAAACTCTTAGCTAAGTCTCGAAGGTAAAACTCCAAACGCTTAACTATATCTAAACTAAAGTAGAACTCTAACAAAACTCTAAGCTAAGACTCTAAGGTAAAACTCCAAACTCTTAACTAAAACTAAACTAAACTAGAACTCTAACAAAAACTCTAAGCTAAGACTCAGCTAAAACTCTAAACTCTTAACTAAAACTAAACTAAACTAAAACTCTAAGCTAAGTCTTGAAGGTAAGACTCCAAACTCTTTAATATATATAAACTAAACTATAACTAAGACAAAAACTCTAAGCTAAGTCTCTAATGTAAAGGTCTAAACTCGTAACTTTTACTAAACTAAACTTTAACTCTAACAAAAACTCTATGGTGAGACTATAAGCTAAAACTCTAAAATATTAACTAAACTAAACTATAACTTCAACAAAAAAAACTCTAAGCTAAGACTCTAAGCTAAAAACTCTAAACTCTTAACTAAAAATAAACTAAACTATAACTCTAAAAAAAACTCTAAGATATGACTCTAATCTAAAATTCTAAACTATTAACTAAAAATAAACTAGAACTCTAACTAAAACTCTAAGCTAAGATTCTAAGGTAAAACACCAAACTCATAACTAAAAGTAAACTAAACTAGAACTCTAACTGAAACTCAAAGGTAAAACATCAAACTCTTAACTAAAATTAAACTAAACTAGAACTCTAATAAAAACTCTAAGCTAAGACTCTAAGGTAAAACTCTAAACTCTTAACTAAAACTAAACTAAACTAGAAGTCTAACAAAAACTCTAAGCTAAGACTCAGCTAAAACTCTAAACTCTTAACTAAAACTTAACCAAACTATAACTTTAAGTAAAACTCTATTAAATTACTAGAATCCTAAGACAGAGTTTATTAGATTTACCTAAGATGTAATTCGACTCAAAATGAAACTGTAATCTAAGACTTTATGGTAGATTTCAAAGTTAGAAACAAAAACTAAATTAAACTAGAAATCTAAATCAAACTAAAATATGACTATAAGATAAAAACTCTAAACTCTTAACTAAAACTAAACTAGAACTCTAATTAAAACTCTAAGTCTAAGCTAAAACTCTAAACTATAAACTAAACTAGAACTTCAACAAAAAAAACTCTAAGCTAAGACTACGCTAAAAACTCTAAACTCTTAACTAAAACTAAACTAAACTAGAACTCTAAGCTAATACTCTAAGCTAAAATTCTAAACTCTTAACTAAAACTAAACTAGAACTCTAACAAAAACTCTAAGCTAAGACTCTAAGCTAAAACACTAAACTCTTAACTAAAACTAAACTAGAACTCTAACAAAAACTCTAAGATAATACTCTAAGATAAAACACTAAACTCTTAACTAAACTAAACTATAAATCTAACAAAAAAAAACTCTAAGCTAAGACTACGCTAAAAACTCTAAACTCTTAACTAAAACTAAAATAAACTAGAACTCTAACAAAAACTCTAAGCTAAGACTCTAAGCTAAAATTCTAAACTTTTAACTAAACTAAACTAGATTTTCAGCAAAAACTCTAAGCTAAGACTAAGATAAAACTCTAAACTCTTAACTAAAACTAAACTAGAACTCTAAGTAAAACTCTAAGCTAAAAACTATAAATTCTTAACTATGACTAAACTAAACTTCAACTTCACAAAAACTCTAAGATAAGACTAAGCTAAAAACTATAAACTCTTAACTAAAACTAAACTAAACTAGAACTATAACACAAAACTCTAAGTTAAGACTCTAATCTAAAATTATAAACTCTTAACTAAAACTAAACTAAACTAGAACTCCGACTAAAACTCTAAGCTATGACTCTAAGGTAAAACACCAAACTCTTAACTAAACTAGACTAGATTTTCAAAAAAAACTCTAAGCTAAGACTCTAAGATAAAACTCTAAACTCTTAACTAAAACTAAACTAAACTAAAACTCTAATTAAAGCTCTAAGCTAAGACTCTAAATTCTTAACTATGACTAAACTAAACTTCAACTTCACAAAAACTCCAAGCTAGGAGTCTAAGCTAAAAACTCTAAACTCTTAACTAAAACTAAACTAGAACTATAACAAAAAACTCTAAGCTAAGACTCTAAGCTAAAATTCTAAACTCTTAAATAAAACTAAACTAAACCAGAACTCCAAATAAAACTCTAAGCTATGACTCTAAGGTAAAACCCCAAACTCCTAACTAAAACTAAACTAAACTAGAACTCTAACAAAAACTCTAAGCTAAGACTCTAAGCTAAATAAACTCTAAACTCTTAACTAAAACTAAACTAAACTGAAACTCTAAGCTAAGTCTCGAAGGTATAACTCCAAACGCTTAACTATATCTAAACTAAACGAGAACTCTGACAAAAACTCTAATCTAAGACTATAAGGTAGAACTCTGAACTCTTAACTATTGCTAAACTAAACTTCAACTCTAACAAAAACTCTAAGGTGAGACTCTAAGCTAAAACTCTATACTATTAACTAAACTAAACTAGAACTTCAACAAAAAAAACTCTAAGCTAAGACTACGCTAAAAACTCTAAACCCTTAACTAAAACTAAACTAAACTAGAACTCTAACAAAAACTCTAAGCTAAGACTCTAAGCTAAAAAACTCTAAACTCTTAACTAAAACTAAACTAGAACTCTAACTAAAACTCTAAGCTGACTCTATGCTAAAATACTAAACTCTTAACTAAAACTAAACTAAACTAGAACTCTAATAAAAACTCTAAGCTAAGACTCACAGGTAAAACACTAAACTCTTAACTAAAACTAAACTAAACTAGAACTCTAACATAAATTCTAAGCTATGACTCTAAGCTAAAACTCTAAACTCTTAAATATAACTTAACTAAACTATAACTTTAACTAAAACTCTAAGCTGTGACTCTAAGCTAGACTCTAAATTCTTAACTATAACTAAACTAAACTTCAACTCTAAAAAAAACTCTAAGCAAAACTTCAACTCTAACAAAAACTCTAAGCTAAGACTTTAAGCTAAAACTATAAAGTCTTAACTAAAAATAAACGAAACTAGAACTCTGATAAAAACTCTAAGCTAAGACTCTAAGCTAAAACTCTAAACTCATAACTATTACTAAACTAAACTAGAACTCTTAACTAAAACTCTAAGCTAAGACTCTAAGCTAAAAAACTCTAAACTCTTAACTAAAACTAAACTAAAACTCTAACTAAACTCTAAACTAAGACTCTAAGGTAAAACTCTAAACTCTTAACTAAAACTAAACTAAAACTTCAACAAAAACTCTAAGCTAAGACTCTAAGCTAAAAAACTCTAAACTATTAACTAAAACTAAACTAAACTAGAACTCTAACTAAACTCTAAGCTACGACTCTAAGCTAAAACTCTAAACTCTTAACTAAAACTAAACTAGAACTTCAACAAAAACTCTAAGCTAAGACTCTAAGCTAAAAACTAAACTCTTAACTAAATTCTAATTCATTAAATTGGTCAAGTGCAAACTTACACAGCCATATACGTCTTAAATTAGTATGAAAAACCGATAATTCTTTTTTTATGGAGAAATATCGCCAGTTTACATAATGTATTCCAATAGGAAAGTTAGTGGCCAATTTCAAAAATAAAGAACGTGTGCTGTTAAAGAGCAGAAAATGACAAAAAAATAAATAAATCAGCATATAGCCTTAGAAAGAGTTGTTTCCTTGTATATTCGAGCAAAACAGAAATCAGAACCAAGTTCAGCAAAGCTCTTTTCTTTGAAAAATACTTTTAAGGAATGCTTCTTGAAAAGAGCTTGGCTAGACTAGGCCTATCCTTGATGTTACAATGATTTTTGGCATAACAGGATCTTTTAACCACGAAACAGTTTAAAGGTAAACATTAATGATTCTACAAGAAAGTAACAATATATAGGCTACCCTATTGGTAGTTTTACAGACCTGATGACTTCCACTGATAGCCTACCTTATGTAAGCTAAGGTAAGACACATAGTAGGCTTCGGGATTTGCTTGAATATTTAGATATAAATCGACCTCATAGTTATAACATAATAGTAGCATATACATTTTATGCTTTTTTTATATTAGATATATAAATTACATGGGTCAGCATTGTTTGACTAAGCAACTCTAAGCAACAAATATTGTCATTTACTCTTATAAACAAAGCACTATAAAGTCAAAACAATAGACAATTTTTAAACATCAAAATATTATAGAGCAACATGAATAAAGTTATACAGAATACTTTTTTGTTTTCTTATTTAATATATGATACACTAAAATGCCATACACAAGAAAGTGCATTAACCCACTAAGACTTAGAGACTATAAAAATGTCATACAGATGGCTTTTAATAGTTCAAAATGCAGTTCAGGCACCTTGGTTGTCAAATATAAATGCTAAAACTTAGACAACCTACCTGAGAATTGATGTGGCCAGGAAAATTATGCTCAGGATGCTTCTTCATCAGCAAGTTCTGTAGACATTGTCTGTTATGAGTCAACCCAAAAATCTTAGTCATCTCTATTGTAATGTTTTCCTTGTATATTCGAGCAAAACAGAAATCAGAACCAAGTTCAGCAAAGCTCTTTTCTTTGAAAAATACTACATTAAGAAAGGAACTTGTTCTGAAATGCCCTTTGAAAAGAACATAACATAACATAAGATAACATAATATAGCATAATATAACATAAAATAGCATAACATAACATAACATAGCCTAACATAACATAACATAACATAACCTAACCTCACATTTGAAATTGCTTGGAACCCGGGGGACCTTCGAGGACGGGGGGCTTCCTTGGGGGTTGGGGTGGGGTATGAGGGCCCTTTGGGGGTTGGGGTAGAGGACCTCATGACACTGTTCAAATGGAACTTGTGTATTATAACGACCACAGTTTCACCATCAAATTCTCTTCTAAACCTTTTCTAAGATCATATTTTAAAATGTCTCCAACTGTTTTGCGGAAATAATTCCCTAAAATGTATGAAACGGTTTCACCCAGATAACCCTAAGTGTAATTTCAGCGTGTTCCCTTTGTTTTTGGCATCCCTACGCTATTATATTTCAAATTACTAAGAAACCCTGTCGTGAATCAATAATTCCCCTTAGAAACAACAAATTAATTCCCCTTTTCTTGACAAATCAATCAACCATGATATCATCTGTCAGACATTAAAACTTTGCCTGGAAACAATAATCGACCTTCGGAAATTTAGGTCATTGACCCACTTTGATTAATCACGTGTTCTCCCCGTTAGACTCAATAATCCAGAAAACATCCATCAAAGGGAGAAAATTCCTGTTTTTCCATTCTTACTGACAAAAACCATAAAACAGACATAAATTGATGTTGACATCCATGAAAAACATCAAATAAATTGACCAACACTCATAACCGTCCAAGAAACAACCATAAACGTGAGAAAAATCATGTTTTTTCAAGTAAGAAAAATTCTGTTTTTTCATTATCAGTGAGAAAACCATAAACCACATGGTTCGTACACGAGTACTAGGGTTCTTTCTACTGATAGGGTGGTAAATGAGTTTCTTAAATATGGTGGCTCTGAGGTTAGAAATAAGTTACTGAATATTATGAATATGATTTTAGGAAAAGCTTAATTAAGCCACTTTATAAGAAATGTGATAAAATTGAGTGTGGTAATCATCGAGGAATTAGTCTGGTCTCTGTAGGTAGTAAATTACTTAGTAATGTGATACTTTTTAGACTGAGAGATGCCGTAGACAAAGTTTTGAGAGAAGGACATTGCGGTTTTAGAAAAGGTAGAGGATATGTCGACGAAATTTTCACTCTTAGGCTAAAAATTGAGAAGTGCCTGAGTTGTCAAAAACCTTTGGTCCTCAGTTTTATAGATTAAGAGCAAGCGCTCGATTCTGTTGATAGAGGAGCTTTAGTAAAGGTTTTATCCTTGTATGGTATACCAGACAAATACATTACAGTGATTAGTGCTATGCACGAGAATAACGCTGCTGCGGTTAAGGTAGGAAATGAGGTTAACAGCTGGTTTTGTATTAAATCAGTACTTAAGTAGGGTTGTGTTCTATCCCCCTTTATATGAATTATTTTGATAGACTATGTCTTAAGGACCACAGGAAAGGCAATGGGAGACCACGGAATCAAATGGGTAGGAAAAAGTCTCCTGGACTTTAAGCATCCTAGATGAAATTGTGAGCAAAATGAATGAAGTTTGAGAGGTTTTGCGAGTTCAGGGTGCAAGAATAGGTTTGAAAATTAATGTTAAGAAGACTATGTCACTAAGGCTAGGAATAAGTGAAGGTGAAAAGGTGACGTTTGCGTAGTGAAAAGATTGATCAGATGGGCAGCTTCATTTACATTGGTAGTATTATTAGTAAAGATGGTGGGAGTAGTGAAGGTGTTAAAAGTAGAATAGCGAAGGCTCAGGATGTTTTTTCACAGTTAAAATAAGTTTTGAGGAACAGGAAGATACGTCAGCAAATAAAGATTAGAATATTGGAAGCTACAGTGTTGACAGTGGTCCATCCCCCTACGGAAATTAAAAAAATAAAACTCAAATAAAATTCTCTAATTTGGAAAGCTTTATTTTTCACGGGGGGTATTTTTTTGGGGGGGGGGGGGTAAACGCCGGCCATCATAGCAGTTAAGATTGAACAAACTCACAACCGCTAGATGGTCATTCTTCTATTCAATATTAGCTCCAGTTTTCACACTTAAAAGTTTCCCATACTCTGGACCGACCTTTGTCCACAACATTTTTGACAGTGTTAAAAATAATGCTTCAACGTATATTCCCTGATAAGATAACATGTCAAGGTAATTCAGGTAGAAGATGCAGTATCTGAGAGCAATGGCAAACAAAAATAGCAGTACCACGCATATTTATTGTCGGCTGCGAGGTTTACTGAAAGTAAAAAAAAAACATACAAATGCATCTGAAACTATAATTTGCAAAAGGTGGTGGTTTATTATTGTTCTCTAGTTTCTGACCGCAGACTGAATAAAGCAACTTGAAATTGCATAATTACTAGTAAACCAGGAAGGAAGTTGAGTTCATGGTTGTGTTCAAATGTACTTCTTTGCTCCATCTTCGTGTGTACACAATACTAAATTGTTATGTGTAGCTGGTACATACGTGGAATTGCATGGTTTACTTTGGGAGATTTCCTCCGATAATTGTGTTCAATTTAAAAAAAAAATCAAAAAGATTTCATTTTTGAAAACAAACTTTTCTCCAAATTATTGATACTGAGGTAGTGGCACCCTCCCGACTGTACAAATATTAAGTGTTGGATTGATAATTACCGTCATATGCTAACTGGGGGGAGTCCACAGTCAGCCATAAATTAAGTTGTTTCAGAAGAAAAACAGCCTTCTTGAAGAACTTGACAATTAATGCCTAAAAATTCACTTTTTGCATTTAGGATTTCCTTAACTGAATGTCCAAATTGAATTGGATAATATTGGGGTTATAATATGGTACAATGCGAATCCATACTCCAAATGCAATTTGAGCAACGACAAAACTCAAAGCGAAGTGAAATCATTCTTTAAAACAGATTGCGATAACGATCTTGACGGTAAGAGAGACCAATTCCAGTGATGTTCGATGTATTTCCCAATTCCAATACTTACTATATCCCCTAACAAACGAAGGTTTGCAAGCATTATCTACATACAAAGGATTTCCATTTTAGATTGAATCCAAATATCATATGCAAAAAGTTTTACGCTTCAAATACTTAAAATTCATGCTTAAAGATACTATTTAAAGTTATTAGAATAAGTAAACTTGCAAGTCTAAGATGCCCTGCGAAGCGTAACAACGGGTTTACCCCTTATGGCGAGAAACTCATGACGACAGGACTCGTCATACCAAATGCGAACGTCATGAAAAGGATTCATGAATCATGTTCTAACAGTTTGTGGAAGCGAATTGGGAATATAGATAATGCTAAGAACTCCGAGAAATAAAGTATTTTGGACGGGCCTGATGCTCAAAACGGATAGAAATGAAATGACGAAAATAAATTTATCAAATGAAAGTAAAGGATGACATTAAAACTCAAAACGGAAAGAAATCATTCTGTAAAAGAAAACCTAACAAATAAAAAAACAAGCGAATTATTTGTACACTATTGTTCTATTTTTTAATTTCATTGTTATGTTATTAAACTTAATAAAAGGTGTATCGGACGAAAGGAAACAGTGACATGATAATTAAAACAAATGTAAACTGTTACCTATCTGAAGAGGCCGCTCTTCCCTCAACCTTCTGCTCTGTGCGCTAATATTTACTCATGTCAAGGCCGTATCCAGGGGGGGGGTTACCCGGTTTTAACCCCCCTCCCCTCCCGAAATGTTTGACCGAGTCGAAAATAAGTCGAAAATTAGTAAAACCTAGGTAAAAATCAGTAAAATTAGTCGAAAACTGAGTCAAAAATTAGTAACCCCCCCGAAAAAGTCAAAGATTAGTAACCCCCCCCCGAAAAAAATACTGGATCCACCCTTGACTCATGTATTACTGACAATTTTTTTAGTACAACAAATGTAGCCTGTTCATAGTAGCAAGTGTTTCGCTCACTGATTGTCTTCCATATCATATACGAAAATAGTGACAAAAGTAAATTTTCATCGATTAGCCCCTCCCTCCATTCTTTAGGTATTTTGAAAAATATTGTTTGTCCTATCCTCATTCCTTGTATTAAGAACACCCTACACGGTTAATCATTTTGATCAAAAGCTTCTGTCAATCGATTGATTAAAGAATGATTGACAGTCTAGGAACCGATTGAGTCAAACTTTCGATCAATCACCGTCAACGCTTGACTCAAGCGTCAAACAGGTTCCTAGTCGGTAAATCATGC
>NW_028300473.1:42500-180733 GCF_049724085.1 Artemia sp. Qi Xiang Cuo
GAAGATAAAAATGTAGGAAATATACGATATAATGGAGAAAATTATTTGCTAAACACAAATTCAATAAACTTGGATAAATACAATTTTTAGATGGAATATCTTACGTCGGCTCATCAGCAATGCTGACCTGAGCACTATTTGACAATAATATGGAACGTAATTGGTAGCAGTGGAAGTTAATTGGCAATATTGGAACGTAATTTGTAATAACTGACTTGGAAATATTTGACAATAATATGGAACGTAATTTGTCAGAAATGTACTTGAAAAGCGACAAAGAAACGCAAAAAAATTCAAACTTTAATCCAAATACAATTGAAGGCATTATTTGAAGCACTGGCGGATCCAGGGGGCCGGACCCTGGACCCCCTAATTTTCCTGGCGTCCTCTTTCCCTGTTTTTTTCTTTTTCCACTCTTTTAGTAAAGAGTGGTAGTAAATAATAAAAGTAAAATAATGAAAGTTAAAGTTGCTAGTCGCAAAGTTGTATACAAATATAAGAAAGTAAAGTTAAAAAGTAAAGTAAGAATAAAGTTAAAAAGTTAAACTTAAGTAAATAAAAACAGTAAAGTTATAAAACCAGCTGTTTATACATTTACTATCTTCTTGTCATGATATAAATTAATATTTACATAAGTATGAATATGCGAAGGTCACCACGACGACTATTACAAAGGAAGTCAAAATCCAAACATTCTCATTAGTTGGCCGGGAAACACCTTGGCAAGGCATTAAATAATGAAATATAACTAGCGCCATTTCAGGCAATCAGATTTTTTCTGATTGGTTGAAAAAATTCTATAATAAATTCTGATTGGCTCAAATTAGCGTAAGCTAAATTTCGGTAGTAGTAAAATCTCATTATCAATGGGCCTTTAAGGTTACAGCCAAAATGGATGATGTTCAACTCTTGGCTGTGGGTTGTTATTTCATTTTACTTCACCGACTATCCTCAGCAAAATGTTCTACAGTATTTTTTTTTAAGTAAAATAAATTTTCGGCTATGCCCTTGATCTTCACTACTGAATATCAATGCGTCAGGTGGAGTTTTTATTTGTATGTGGATCAAGTGACACTCCTAAGGTGAATAAACTTTTCACGGCTAAAGATTTAGAAATTTCGACGAAAAAACAGGAAATCAAACAACTTAACCTTTTTTTTAATCGAAGTGGCAGAAATTGAAGCTGCAAGAATCTAAAAACTTGGAAACCTGACAAGGGCTTTTCCTTGTTACTACGTGAGAAGAAACAGACAGAATAAAGAGAAATCTAGTATTGAGAACCAGTTTGCCAAATTTGAGTTAAGCACGAAGAATGACATACTAAAAAAAAATTCAATGACCCAGCAGTCTTGCAGAATCTGTTTGATTCCTACCCCGTGGGTTTATTCTTTCTCAAAGAGGAATTTTCAGTAGAGCGGGGCGACAAACAGTCTATCAATGTTGATATTCCAGAAATACAAGTTTAAAATAGAAAAGGTTTAGATGTACACTGGAGAAAATCCCGGTACTATCCCATTATGCGGGCCTCTCTAAAAAGTCAAGTTTGGTTAATACTAATGAAATAAAATAGGATGAATTTATAATAGTTTAGAATCAAATTTGGGCTATATATTTTCACATTAGAAGGGGGGAGTAAAGCAATGCATATATTAAATATGTAACCTAACCTAACCTAGGTACCTTTCCTCCCCCTCCCTAAACCCCAAAAAACCACAGTGTAATATCGCATACGCAATGAAAACCTTGCTGTCATTGCCTGCTCTATAACAGTTAAGACGTCAAAGACGGGTTTTGCCTACTCTATAGTGATTAACCAGAGAGGCCCGCATAATTGGATAGTACCAAAATTTCCTTCTCGCTTTGTTGTTTAGTCAAATTAAAATGGCAAAGTAGCATCGATATATAAATTCTGGTGGTAAGTCGGATTGACAGCAACAATCTATCAATCCTTCCTGGAAATTTTCAGAAACAAAAATAATCATTTGATACTTTTCTAAAGACAACTAAGAGTAGCCTACTTTATTCTACCGGTGAATAAACAGGAAGCTTTTTTTTAAACATAATTTTATCGACCGGGAAAACAAAGCAAACCGAACATTCGCACACACGAATTTTTATCGATTTCTGCTCTTGCCTAAGCCTAGCTTTAAGCCACCTGACAGCAATATCTACTCCTTATTTCGAATATCATCGTCTGAACTTTCTACCTTGCCAATTCCAACAGTAAGCCCAAGGATTTTAGGCTCCTTTGTAATTTCACCAATCTAATCTGTGAAATCCAATCCTTCTTTCCCATTGCAAATTTCTTAAAGTACCAAGGACATCAAAATGAAATCATGTTTTGCCCCTGGACCCACCTTAGGTCTATTTATACCTGCCTGGAAATCGTATTTTTTAAATATTTTTTTTGGTCGTTTCAAGATTATGAAATATTTAATGCAGAGCCAAATTTGTAGGCTCCTTTGTAACTTCACCTATCTAATTTGTGAAATCCAATCCTTCTTTCCCATTGCAAATTTCTTGAAGTACCAAGGACATCAAAATAAAATCATGTTTTGCCCCTGGACCCACCTTAGGTCTATTTATACCTGCCTGGAAATCGTATTTTTTAAATATTTTTTTTTTTGTCGTTTCAAGATTATGAAATATTTAAGGCAGAGCCAAATTTGTAGACTCCTTTGTAATTTCACCTATCTAATTTGTGAAATCCAATCCTTCTTTCCCATTGCAAATTTCTTGAAGTAGCAAAGACATCAAAATGAAAACACGCTTTGCCCCTGGACCCACCTTAGGTCTATTTATACCTGCCTGGAAATCGTATTTTTTAAATATTTTTTTTTTGTCGTTTCAAGATTATGAAATATTTAAGGCAGAGCCAAATTTGTAGGCTCCTTTGTAATTTCACCAATCTAATTTGTGTAATCCAATCCTTCTTTCCCATTGCAAATTTCTTAAAGTACCAAGGACATCAAAATAAAATCATGTTTTGCCCCTGGACCCACCATATGTATTTTTATACCTGCCTGGAAATAGTATTTTTTAAATATTTTTTTTTTGTCGTTTCAAGATTATGAAAAATTTAAGGCAGAGCCAAATTTGTAGGCTACTTTGTAATTTCACCTATCTAATTTGTGAAATACAATCCTTCTTTCCCATTGCAAATTTCTTAAAGTACCAAGGACATCAAAATTAAATCATGTTTTGCCCCTGGACCCACCTTAGGTCTATTTATACCTGCCTGGAAATCGTATTTTTTAAATATTTTTTTTTTGTTGTTTCAAGATTATGAAATATTTAAGGCAGAGCCAAATTTGTAGGCTCCTTTGTAACTTCACCTATCTAATTTGTGAAATCCAATCCTTCTTTCCCATTGCAAATTTCTTAAACTACCAAGGACATCAAAATGAAAACACGCTTTGCCCCTGGACCCACCTTAGGTCTATTTATACCTGCCTGGAAATCGTTTTTTTTAAATATTTTTTTTGGTCGTTTCAAGATTATGAAATATTTAAGGCAGAGCCAAATTTGTAGGCTTCTTTGTAACTTCACCAATATAATTTGTGAAATCCAATCCTTCTTTCCCATTGCAAATTTCTTAAACTACCAAGGACATCAAAATGAAAACACGCTTTGCCCCTGGACCCACCTTAGGTCTATTTATACCTGCCTGGAAATCGTTTTTTTTTTAATATTTTTCTTTTGGTCGTTTCAAGATTATGAAGTATTTAAGGCAGAGCCAAATTTTTGTGGAAGTTATGGCGTTGAACCAGGCGAAGAAGGAGAGCTATTAGTTAAATCTGTTAAATATATAATTAGTTAAATATATGATAAAAATACAATAAAATATATTTAGTTAGGTCTGATACCACTTTTCTTTCTTAAATTTTAATATTAACAATACATCGATAGCATACAATAACGACACCATGATAATCTACGCATTGCCTGAAAATAATATAAAAAAGACCCTGGAAGGCGGAATCACAAAGGATTGTGTGTCCACGCGTATGAATTTTTCAACCGGATACAGTATGCAACAAATAGAAGTTTTAGTTTAACTAAACCAAAAGAGGGACGCTACTCTACTAAGGGCTTTTAACTCTAGCGGTGTACAGAACATGACCCATGGGTCAGAAGCGGCCCACCTGAAACAATTTCCTGTCCCACGACAAAAACTGTTACAAAAAATGACCACAGTAGTGAAAATAAATGTATAAAAACAGACTATACTATTTTTGCAAAATTATGAGAAAAATTGACATTGAGGTTAAGCAGATTTTTAACATTAACACATTTTAGAAATATTAAAATTAAAAACGTATTTCTAAACCACTTACGTCGCCAAAGAGACACTTACCTAAATTGAAAAGCCTTGCGCAAAAGGGTGTTACCACTTTTACATTTTTAAATGAAACAACCTAACACATAACAGGCTCAAACCTAACGGAACCTTTAACACCAATTACGACGTGCAAATACACAATTGAAATCGATTTGCAAGAATAGAAGCGTCAACAAACAAATACAACAATACTATTACTCGCTGCAGAACCAGTGCCGCCTGAGGTCAACACAACGGCGCACATTCTTCCTCCACTACTGAAATAAATATTCTTAAATGATTTAGTTTTTTTTATTTATTTTGCAAACATAAATATGTTTTTCATTTTTAGGTTATATATTTCTTTGCAACGGGTGTTTTAGTGTTATATCATATATCATTTTATTATCTTTATTTACAAGCAAGAAAAATAGTAAACACGATAATAAAAGCAGATGTTTATTTTTCCATTTTTCACTCGAAGTTATATCTATGCTACTACTACCACTAACAACAACTTACCGCAGAATCAAGCAGCCTGAAGCCAATAGAGCTACGCACGCTCATCCTCCATCCCAGTCTATTCAAAACTTCCTTCTTTACACCCTCCCAGGAAGTTTCCGTTTCCTTTAAATCTCTCCTTACGACTTCCTCCCACCCCGACTGAGGACGACCTGCTTTGCGTTTAGCCCTAAATGGCGTGCCGAAAAGGACAATCTTTGGCAATCTGTCATCCTGCTTTGGCAGATCGTGCCCTAGCCATCTCAGCCTTTATCTCATTATAACCCTTGAAAGGGGATCGAACCATACTTTTCATGTGGAAAAGCGTGGTAGAGCTTGCCATTAATGGGATCTTGAATTTAATTCGAACCACTTTTTAAGAGATTATATTGACGGCTTCAAAAAATCAAAGGCCTAAAAAATCAGACAGGGCTCACCAAGACGTCTTCGAATAGAGTTGTTTTTTAGAATTCAGAAAAAAAAAAATAATAATCAATCAGGGCTCAGGAGTGAGTCCGATATTTCCAGAGGATCTTCTTCTAGGAGTAGTGAATGACCTGAATAGTTAATTCACTACTCACTAACAAGCACTTAACATACTCACTAACAAGCACCAGTATTTATAAACGAGCCGACTTGAGTTATCTTATCATGTCTATTAAATGTACCCTTGGATTTTCCCTTAGGTAACAAAGATTGGACCTCCAATTAATTTCAATAAACTATGTAGACTAAATTCAATAATGTTGAGAAAAAAGTTATTAAAATTCATTGAATCTACGAAATTTTTGTCTACGACAGCTTCAGAAGAGGTACTTTTGATAAATCAGTGCCTCGGCGCAAAAACTTTTCATGCCACGCTTTGACATTGATTGTGGATCCATCCCTGAAATTTCCTTGAACTAAAAAAACAATTTAGCCTTGGGTAGCTCTTTTGGTATCTAACTTTACCCCTTCCCACGGGGCACCACATTTTAATATGCACGTCACTTCAAAAAACGATATCTTAACTTATGAAAAGCCTTTTTTATGATCTAATTCACTAAAAATAATTACAAATTCAGCAAATAGCAAGGAATGACTTATGAACCGTAATAGCTGCCACTAAAAATGTCAATAAGCTGAAGATAAAAATCCAGAATTGTGACTCAAAAAGGTCTATTCAATCTTACACTTAAATCCATTCTGTTTATATAGTTTAAAAGTATGTGATGGAACTTTTTTATCGGTCTTAACTCTGACTCTTTCCCCCTAAAAAGGATACCGTATTTTAATTTGTACATTACCTTAGAAAAACGTTGTATTCCATTATAAAAAGCCACTTTATAACCTATTTCACTAAAAATAGATATAAATCCAGCCAATACCAGGAAGTGAATTATAAACCGTAATAGCTACCACTACAAAATGTAACCAAACTGACGTTAATTTTAACGCTGAGAGCGCACCGAAGGACGACCACATAAGAAGCACACAACTCAGTGTCCAAAGTTTTGATTCAATTATGACGTAAGAATGCGGAACGCAAACGCTGCCCTTCATTCCAGGGTTACGTTTTTGACTTTTTTTTCAGATTCGCCGCGTTCATTGAACCGGAACCCTTACGGGAAACCACACATCTTCAGCCGATAGATATGCAGACTGACCTCAATTTTCTCACTTCAATTGACTTATTCGGCTATTGACTCTTCCTTCTTGTAGGAAATACTCAAACTATGAAATAACTAGCGTCAGACTTGGTGAGACAATACACATAAAAAGAGAGAAAAAAACATTTTACACCCTCTCCGACATGAAATTCGACGTCTGCTTACATCCCCCCCCCCACCTGAAACACAAAAAAACTGAAAGTTTCAGCTCCCCCAGCCTTGAAACGAAATAAGGTAGACTTACCGAAAACCGTGAGTAAACTTCGTCACCTATTTACTACTGATGAAATCTACTGGCTGAATTATGCGAAATACTCGCTTGGCTTCAGGCAACCTACCCGTTACAAATCATCACACGAGAAGAGATTTGTGATTGGCTTGGAGTTACCGATACGGGCCAGAGAAGATATTTTGTGTTAATGTAAAAGTATGTCGCAACTGCAAACTTATTTTTGCAGTTATGTATCTATCTTGTTTATTTTTTCTTCCAAGGAGCCCATTTTTTTGCTTAAAATTTTTTTACTGAGCACTACACAGCAAAGAAAGTAACGTCTGCCTCCTCTATCCGCTTCAGTCCATGGCAAGTGCTAGTGCTGCGCCAAGCATAATGTTTCTCATCGCAGGAACTCAGATAGGCCATAAGACCATCATTTCTTCGGCCGACAGCAAGGTTGCTTCCAACCTGTTGTGATAGACAGTTTGATTTTATTCGTTGTATTTTGAAAGCAGTCTTAGAAAGAAAGATATTCGATCAATCTGGGAAACTGAGCTGAGCCAATTGACAGAACTTGTTTCATTTGATGGAGGGGGGCATAAATCCAAACTTTCCAAAAAAGCTTCACATAACACCTTTTAACAAAGCCAAAAGAAATAGTGGGTGCATGCCTTTTCATTTGATATTTTAAATAGAAGATTTATCCGCTAATCCGGGGTATATTGAATTTAACAAAAAGATTTATACGGTGTCTTCTGATCTTGGACAATTGGATGCATTTATAAATTCAATACAGATTAGCAACATGGGTTGCAATTCGAAACAACACTTAAACTTCCAAGCCATTTGATTAGTTTAAGTGGCGGAGTAAAACTCATCAGAGTCCAATGGCTACCAAATAAAACCTGCTACGTACGTAAACACTATAAACATAAACATCTAGAGGTGGTCCCCATAAATCTATAACAGGCAAAAAATAGAACGAGAGGGCTGCAAACCTTGAATCTTCCCTGAATTTTTCTAAGTTCGAAGCAGTATTAGAGAAAACAGGTGAAATTTTTGTTTAGGAGCTTTTCGCTATCCTGGAAAGTAGTCAAATTATGTGAATAAAGTTTCAGAAATGCATCCAGAGCCTTAATAGTCTCCTAGGAAGACATTTTAAACCCCATACCCCCAATTCTTCTCCCTACATAAGGATCTGACGTTTGAAGAACTTTAAGAACATTGGTGTTATAAAAATTGTTACTCCTGTATTATTCAGAATACACTCAAGAAGTTGTACGATAGTCGTACAAGATTTGCCATCTATGAAAACCGGTTTCACAACCACAAAGACAAATAACGGGTGACAGAATGCATTAGACTTGTATAATTTGGGCTATATATTTGCACGTTAGGGGTAGGGCGGGGGGTTGGTACGGTTAAGTTAGGTTACTTTACCACCACACCCCCCTAACGGGCAAATAAAGAGCCCAAAATATATCATTATATAAACTAAAGTATTATATTTTCATCGTATTTTGGCATATTGCATTAGGATTAACCTAACTTCACTTCTCGAGTGTGTTCTGAATAATACAAGAGTACCTAAAAATCAACCACCTTGCAAAGCAGATCTGCTACTCAACTGATAAAAAAGAAAAGGGTTTTTAGCCTCATACCTTTACTCAATCCCAATTTACGAGGTTAAGAAGAAGCAATTGAAAACTCAAAATTAAGGTAAAATATTTTTTTGTCAGAATTGAGATAGGTCAGGATTCAAACCTGTCATGTATGCAATCTTCTAACCGCTAGAAATAAGAAAAGGATAGACAAAGTAATTTGGCAATACCTTCCCAGGGTATATTTTTGGCTCTTAATTCGCTCCTGAAATTTTTATCGGCCTAACTCGACTACTTTCCAAGATACCAAGAATTAAAAAAGCAGAAGTTTACCAAGACAATAGTCTCTAATTTTTTTCTTTTTTTCCAGTACCCAATTAATAGCTAACAATGTTTGGCAACAATGTTACGTACGGAAACAGAAATCTTTGTTCTATAAAATTGTTAGATAACAATTCTTAGAAACGTATTTATAGCGCGGGAAATTCAATAAAGTATAAGCATGGAAAAAAAACTCTTGAAACATGTATTGATAAAACTGCAGATTTCAGAGTTGATCTAACCGAAAAGAAAAACTGAAAAAAGGAAAAATTCACCATCATAATTCTTTGCAAGGTCCTATGGCCGAGAATGCAGAGAAAAAAACAATAAAGGATAACACACTAAAAAAAAGAATGGTGAACTGCTGCCCGCCTCTCATTACCAGCCAAAACAAGCCAGACTGAGGTGCCATACGCACAATAAACAGTACCTAACTCATACGTTTCAAACATGATATCCAAGAGCTGGGAGGGGGAGGCAGTCATGGATCGTGGGGGGGAGGGGGCGCGGGGGGCGCACGATCCCCCTAACGTAGTCTAAAGTATTGTAATTTACTTAATTAACGCAAGTTTGCGTTAAATAAACTTGCTCCTAATGCAAGTTTATCCGATCAACTTATTTTAGCCCCCTCCCCCCTAAAAAATCCTGGATCCACCCCTGAGGGGAGGGGTAGAAAACATCTATGAAAAATAAAAAAGAACAGTAAAACAAGAAAAAAAAAACGGTCAAAGATTTGTTTTCTTGTTGTGACATCTTAGCTGACTTGGATAGATAGGTAGCATGCCGGGCAGCCAGAGAATAGGAGTCCGATCTGACCGTTGAATGGCATAGAAATGTAAGGTGATTTGGATACTAATCAGAGAAAAAGACTTACTAGTTCTGAGGATCGTAAGGACATTACTGTGTTGTTAAAAGAAAGTGAAAAACAAAAATGACAGAATACAAAGCAACCCCAAATCAAACAATGGCTTAGTAGCAGAAATATAATTTTTAAAGATATGTTTCCTCGCTTTGTAATAGCCTATATCTTAGATTGGTTGTGGAAAGGAAAAAAGGTTTAACATCCATGTTGTAGGGCAATGAAAGACTGTTGTAGGGCTTTCCTATTATGTGGACACTTATTAAAAAGTCAAGTTTGGTTAATGCTAATGAAATAAAACAAAATTGAATGAATATATAATAGTTTATAAACGAATTTGGGCTATATGTTTGCACATTAGGGGGGTGGCGGTAAAGCATTGCATATATTAAATACGTAACCTAACCTAACTTAACCTAACCTAGGTACCTTTTTCTCCCCCCTAAACCCCAAAAAACAACAGTTTAATTATTGTAAATTCAATGAGAAACCACACTCTTCGATCAATTTAGATAGGAATTACCCGCTTTACGGGTTTACATCATTGCACTCATTCGACTGTCTATAGCCGAGGTGTCCAAATAATGGGGAAGTACCTAAAAATGTGATACTTCCCTAAAAACTTCATAATTTTCGAGCAACCAAAAGAAATATCTTACAATATCGTGGTTTTCAAGTATAAATAGACCTAAAGTTGGTTCAGGGGTGGGGGTGTTTTCATTTTTGAGGCATTGGTACTTTCATCATGAAATAGTTGAATAAATTAGTTGACTTGAGCGCCGATTTCAGTTTTTAGTCCTTGGAACTTCTCTTAAATAGTAAAATCTGAAACGAAATGCTGTAGGAAGTTTTTTTTTTATCAACTTTTTAGTTAAAAAAAAAAATTAGAATCTATGTAATTTGGCTATTACCAAGAGAGGTTAGATGCCACTTTTTACCCCTCATTGCCAAAATTAAACACACCAACAAATGGTATGGCTTAAATCTTATCTCTTTCTCTTTTTTTGGTTTAAGGCATTTTGGTTGAAGTGATTAATTAATTAGAAAATTAATAGGACAAACTAGATTTTTGCTCTACATTACTAACATATCTCCATATAGCGTCATAAAAAGCTTTAAAATCTTTTAACTATGTTTAAGTTGGACTCGAAATTCCATTTTTCCTGACTGTTTCGGTGCGTCTTGGTTTTAAAAATGTGCGCGCAAAATTGGCATTGCCGTTAAAAAAAAAATCGGCGGACATGTTGACCTTTTCAGTTTTTTTTTTATGAAGATAAATGAAGAATTTTTTTTATTATGATAGCTATTTAAAAGAGATCTTACACCAAGAATTAAAAATTCATTTTTTACGAAAAGGAGTGAAACTGAATAGTCAGTAAATCCTCCCTGTGTTCTGGGTGCCTCTTGATTATTTTTCTCTTTTTATTAAAATTAATAATTAACTTGAACAAAAGGTTTAATTTTCATTAATTTTTCATTTTATAATACATACATTGGAAATTAACTTACTTTGAACATTTATATGATATGGCCATTATTTCTTGAAACCCAGAGTTACAGACAGTCCTTCCTTAACCACTTTTGCAATCAAACTGACTTGATTGATTGCTTAAATTTTTAAGTCGAAAGTTTAAGATTGTCAAAACAAGGCTGCTCCCTTTAATTTCCGAGAATCTACCTGATTCATCCTCCATGAGTGTAAAGAGTGAATTTAGGTTAGTTCAAAGTAAGGGGCTGTATGCTATTTGAGAGGTATCTTACATCAGGTATCTTATCAGAGGTATCTTACAATACACGATTATATACCACGGTCCCTACCTCTTCCTCTTTTCGAAACGGCCAGGTCTTGCACGTCTTTACCCATGGTGAATTATTGGTTCCCCCAACCTCTAGTATGCACTAGTTTAGCTTTAAATTCTATTTTCCGTAGCAGGGGTATCCTGAGGCTCATTTTATTGGGGGGCGATCTTTTTAAATTTTACCAAATAGCTACCTGATTTATGTTAAATTTTCTGCCGAAGTCAAGAATTTTGCGAAATTTCGGCTAATTTTGCAAAATTTTACCTGATATAAGAAAAGTTGGGGGATGGCACGTACCTCCCCCCCCCCTCGGCACGCCCCTGATTCGTAGTACGGACTTACAAGAACGTATCCAGAATTTTTCAGGGGTGTACAAAAAACCCCTAATCCACCCCCCTCTGGGTAAGGCCTTGCGGACTTAACTTGGAGAAAAGAAAATATCGGTAACAGTAATTCTAATAGTTATAATTATTGTAGTTTAGAGCAAAATACGGTCAGGCGTTAACAATATATTTTTTGGAAGGTTTTTGTTGACACTAATATTCAGCCCCTCCCTTAAAAGCAAGTACCCTAATACTATATTATTACTATATTATTACTGTTCCTATAAGATCGTCATAGTATTAAATCGACTTGGAAACCACTTTACGGATGACTTTAGTCATATTATGAAACTCAGAAAGGGACCATAGCTGTCCCTTAAATGGTCGAGGGATAAAAACATGCGCATAAATATGGCACAATGTCTATTTTTGGTAAAATTCTACTTTAGTTACTTTTGGCTATCTTGGAAAGAGTTTGGGTTAGGAAAATGAAACTTTCAGGGATGGATGTACATGCTAAGGTATGTCCCGGGAAGGTACTTTGAAAACCAGTGGAGGGTTGTAACCTTTTTTATAATGGTGTCTCCCTAGAAGGAAACAAGCCCTAAGTGTACACAAGCAACAGATAATTTGCAACTGAGTGCAAATAGAAAACGAATAAACTAATATATGCACTTGGTTTGGAAGTAAACTTACTTTGAACGATATGATATGCCCATTTTCCTTTGCTCGAAAACTAAGGGATAGTTTAACCCTCTACTAAACGCTGTTAAAGTCAAACTGATCTGATGATAGTTGAAAATTCAAATGGAAAGTTAAGACCGTTCAAAACAAGACTGCTCCCTTTATGTTCTGAGAATCTACCTGGTCGAACCTCCTTGAGAGCAGATATGCTAAGAGCTTACACTGTCTATTACGGATAGGGTCTATAGTGACCAACATTATTTGACAGTGAATAATTTGACATATTCATCACGAAATTATGAGTAATGTCCCTTCTAGACAGTATGCAATATACAGTAGGGTACTCGATCATGCGACCTGGATATTACGAATAATTCTATATGGATCACTTGGTGCTCAATTAATGTCAGCGCCTGCGGAAGTTTTCTCAAGGGAGGCAGAGACATGCCTGTAATCTTTTTCAGGAAGGGGGGGCGAAACTTGGTACTGATCTAAAGTCCGGGAAACACGCGATAAGGGAAGTTTGGTTAATGCTAATGAAATAAAACAAAATAGGATAAAAATATAATAGTTTAGAAACAAATTTCAGCTATATTTGCAAATTAGGGGTGGGAGAGGGTGCTGTAGGGGTAAAGCATAGCATATACTAGATATGTAATTTAACCTAGGTAATTTTTCGCCCCCTAAACTCCAAAAAACTGAAGTTTAAAAATAGTTCCCGGAGTGAGAAACCCCTTTTTATACAGCGTCAGATAGGCAATTACCGGGTAATGGCTATCTGAGCTTTGCTCTTCTCGACGCATGTTTCCCACATTTTAGAACAATACCCAAAACTTTTAAAGAGGCTTTTTCTTTCAAGTTCCTTATGTTGTTTCTGAGCGTCACAAAATGTTTTGAGAATCTACTTTTTCCGTCCTCTTTGAGCGCCAGATTCTGCTAGCTTATATTGGCTATTACGGATATAGTGACCAAAAACCCTTTAGCAGTGAATAATTTGACGTAATCCTCATAGAATTATGAGTAACGTCCATCCTAGACTGTATACAATATACAGTACGGTACCATAATTATCATCGAAGAACCGTTCATGCAACCTGGACATTATGAATAATTCTATATGGGTCGCTTGGTCCTGAACTAATGTGGGAGCCTACAGAAGCTTTCTCGAGGAAAGTGGGGACATGTATGTCATTTTTGTCTGAGAGAGGGGGGAATCATGTTTTTTGAAAAATACTGCTTCATTCAGAAAATTATTTTATTTTGTCTCTGAGGATTACAAAATACTACGGGAATATAATTTTCTGAATTAAAATTCGTTTGGTCCATCTTCCTTAAGAGCAGAACGCTACAATCTTATATTACGGATATAGATCTTAATAGCCAATAAAACACTTTGATAGTATAGTGACTAGTTTCGTGTAATCCTCGCGGCATGATGAATAATGTCCATTTTAAGCAGAATACATAGTGCTATAAATATCACTGAAGAATTGCTCATTTTGCTGGAATACTATGAATATTTTTACCAGGGCCCTACCCCGGATGTTTGCTCTTGTTTCGGGGTGGGGGGGGTCGGAATTTACAAAAAATTAAAAAGCGCATCAAAAACTTATTTATATACATTTTTGTTACGTTTTTACGAGTCGGACAGAAATTTTGGGGGGAGGGTCAAACCCCCCAACCCCCTGGTTACGGCCTCACTTTGTAAATGGAGAACTTGGTCGTAAATTAATGTGGGCACCTGCAGAAGTTTTCTCGAGAGAGGAATACGCAATTCTGTGGATTTTCTCCCTGAGGGGAACATTTTCCTGAGGGGGGAAGTTTGAAAATGCTTCTTTGTATAGAAAAAATATCTTAATTTATATCTGTACATTCAAAAATGTTCTGAGTTTCGGAGAATCGGTCAAATTATCTTGACATTACAAGTAATTGCATATGGATCACTTCGTCCTAATTTTATACGGGCACGTGTAGAAGTTCTTTTCTCGAGGGAGGAAAAATGCAAGTTTGTAATTTTTTTCTCTGGGGGGGGGGAGGGGTTTGAAAAACGCTTTTTCTTATTGTGTCTTGTTTCCGAACATTACATACTTTCTAAAAATATAATTTCTGAGATACCTGGTCCATGCCCCTTGGAAGCAGAGATGTTACGAGGTTCTTTCGATTATTGAGAGCATAATAACGACCAAAAAGGAATCCGTTTTTGACATAGGAAGAAGTGGTTGGTCTCCTTTCTTTTCTTAGGGGTGATCATATCGACCGAGTGGACTTAGAATATTGGGAGAGGGCTCGTTTGAAGGAAATTAGAGCATATAGTGTCTTTTTTAAGTAACACTTGTGATCATACCACAGTAAAGTGACCTTTTTTTGCCATTTTGTGCCACAGATACTGATTTTTGTCCAATAAGGTCAAAAAGCCGAAAAATTAAAATTCTAAGATAGTAAGTCAGTTTTTCATGGTCTAAAACCCTAAGCAAGAAGCTTTGATCCTGTCATATTTAAAAACCATAGCAAGGTGATGTTTTATACCCTTTTGTGCCGCAAAACATCATTTTTTTTGCCTAAAGGCAGTGGCGTCATTTTTAGAGGGGACACGGCAGAAGGAGCAAATCTATAAGGGGCAGATTTTTTGCTCCCTCTAGATTTTAGGAAGTACCATTTTGTGTGTGGATATTTTTTTTAAATGCCTTTTTTATATTTTCTTTGAAAAAAAGGACAGATTTGCCCCTCCTATATTTTAAGAAATTCTTACCACTTTAAAAAAAAACGGAATTGACACCACTATCAAAAGGGGTTAAAAATGCGGGGTAACTTGATTTTAAGATAGTCTATAGTTTTGTCATTGTCAAAGCCCCAAATAAGAAGTTTTGAGCTCCCCATCAAAGAGTATAGATAACTTACACTGGAGCTATACTGGAGTATAGGTAACTACACTGGAAAATGCTAAGTGTTGCCAGACGCTAGATGGCAAAGACAGTTTTTTTTTGTCGACACTAGCACTAGTTACCCACGCTCTTTGTTCCCCATCTTGAAAACGGCTCTAAAATGTGTTGCGAGTGCCACTGTGAGTTTCGTTTTTTTTTTCAGAAATTTTTAGCTGATAATGATATCAATGCGGTAGTGATTTTATGCAGTCGATCAATCATCAGCATATGATGACCTTTCTAAGCAAAAATAATAGTTACCATTTAACCACCGTTTTACCATTTTACATTTTACCATTACCAGTTACCACTTTACCATTTTAAACCACCTTCGAATGGCGATTCTTCCTCACTCGACCGTATTATTTTAAAACACCCTTTTTAATTTTCGGTTACTATGGGCTAGATAGCATTCTTTACTAGGTTGTCCCAAAGGGCTATCCGTGAAAGAAAAAGCTTGCCGCCGCAAACTGATGTTTTCCGCCATTTTGTGCAGTAAAACATACATTTTTCCCAACGGTAAAATGCTTGGGATGCAAGTTCCAAGATAGCCAATCGATTTTTTTATGGGACAGATAGCCAATCGATAGATATTTCAAAATAGCCAAGGTGGGATAGCCAGGATAGCCAATCGATATTTAAAAACCTCACAAGAGGTTTTGACCCCGCCATCTTTAAAATGCGATTCTGTAGTATGCAGATCTGGTCTTTCAGTGTGACATGAATGCCGCAATGAGTTCCATTTTTATCAATTAAGGGCTGGGCATACGTAGCTGATTTCTGGAACTGATTTCCAAATTAGGGCCGATTTTTAAAAGAAACTAGCGTCGATTTGAGCTTGAAAAATTTTCTAGCTTTCGGCGCCGATTAAGAAAATCGGCGCCGATTTTCATCATGATCATCACAAAAAATAGGGATACAAACAAATAGTCAACGATAGATGTCTGTAGTGAAAGACCCCGCTACTGATCAGAGAACTAAACTGATCAGAGAACTAATCTGAGATCAATCATGCAACTATTAATAAGCTCCAGTTGACTATTTGTGTCCATGATTTTTTGTTTTGAAAATCTCGCGAAAATTTTTTTCTTTCAACAAATTTTTCTTACCGCTATCGTTTGTCCACTGATGCTGAAATCGGTTCCCGAAATCAGCTACGTGTACCGAGCCACTTTAAGTATAATAGCTGCGGAAAAAAAGCCACTTCCCATGCCAAGAAAGTGACTTTCCTTGTTGTTAAATCCAGTAGATTGTAACTTTTCTGTATAGGGTTTTGGCCAAGGCGAAAAGCGTGTACTGTTTTTTTCGATACGTCGCCATTTTTAGGGGTTTTCAAACTATTCTATCTTGTTACTATAGGCCGTGTTCGTCCTTCAAACAGTTCGTGGTAACGAACTGTAAGTAAGGAGTGATGTGGCTCAATAGCAACCAAAATTCTGAAAAACAGAATTTTGATATCTATAGATATGTAAAAGGAATCGGCTTATTATGCTGGTTCCAAATATATAAGTTCTATTAAATTTAATGTTACCCATCAAAGACTACGAGCCTGACAAAGTTTGCTTGATTTTCGAAAAAGGGGGAAATACCACCTAAAATTCAAGGAATCTTAAAGAAAATCAAATCATTCAGCGTATTCAAGAACTTTTTGTAGAGGCTTCAAACAAAGAGGCCCAATAACTATGCCTTTGGAGATAACCTGACCCCCTACAGCCCCTGGGGAAAGGTATATAAGTTATAAAATTTGCTTATTGTTTACGTATAGTATTGGTTGTTGGGAAGTATTCATACATTTGTCGGGTGCGGGCACAGTTTATATGATTATCCAGTATGATCATTCCCTATCTCACCCATTATAAAAACCCGGACCGGGGTGCGAGTGCTCCGGAGAACGTTTTTGCAGATATAAACATAAGCGGCATCATATCTTTTCACGGGTAGACAAGTCAGACGCGAAACAATCGGAAATAAGTGGAAACGCGCTATTACGAATAATGCACTTTGTAACCATTTCTCATTGATAGACGCAAACACACTGATTCATAAGTGAAGAAATAAGTGGGAGGAGCTTTTTGTTCGCACCGAGAACGAAGACCAGAAATGATCTGCGATAAGCTTACTGGATAATTATATAAACTGTGGGTGTAGGGGAGGCAAATTTTCTGCTGATGGGAGAGGGAAGTTTCCAGGGTGCGAACTTTTCAGGGAAAATGTTACACTGGTTCATTAAATACTTAAGCTTAAGCAGGGGAAATACTTAAGCTTCATTAAATAAAAAAAAAGTTTTTTAACTGAAAGTAAGGAGCAACATTAAGACTTAAAACGACCAGAAATTATTACGTATATGAGGGGGGCTGCCCCATCCTAAAAACCTCGCTCCTTCCGAAGTCAAGTTTCCTAGCAAATTTTCCTAAGTAAAATGAAAATGACAGCAAAATGTAAAATGAGCCGTATAGTACCATAAAGGTGAAGGTATACTGAAGAAAACTGGTCTGTTTCTGTGTATGCTTGAATTATGTAGGCCTATCTTAGTTTTAATAAGATTTTTGAAGACGCAAAACATCAGTTTGAAGGGGGGGGTAAACTAGGGTCTGGGGGCAGTTTCCCTTCATAGCAAATTATGCCCTGCTCCCAGCCCTTTTAGTAAATGAAAACTAAAAGATTGTTTTGGGAAACTGCCAGATAATAAATGTCATTTATATTTTTTTTTCATGAACATAATCGAATTTCTTAAGTGTAATTTCTCAAAGATACCAATGACAATATACCCCTCAGACTCTTACTGGCGTTATGGAGTTGTGCATATCTTGTGGGGAAATGTAAGGGAGGTAGGAAGTAAAACCTGTATGTAATGTCTTAGTTTAAAAAAAAAATCATACTGACTTCTTTAGCCATCACCTAAAGTAAACAGAAACCTTTTTGTAACGATTATTGTATTGGTTTAAGAAAAAAAATCAAAACAAAAAACAATCGAAACTTAATTTAAAAAAACATGGGTTTTCTTACGGAAGTAACGAGCGAAGTTCAGATTTAAAAACAAACAAAAATTATTGCTTCGCAGATATTGCTTCGCAAGATTATGGTTGCACTGATAGCTGTAACGATCGCTCGTCGTGGTTTATGCAGCATATCAAAAAAAAAAAAAAAAAAACTGTTTCAAACAAACTGGCTCGTGATACCAAAATTTTCTTCTTTAAAGCAAATGGGAGGCAGATCTTCCGACCGTGTGCGAAAAAATATAATTTGATTCAGGGTCATAATAAATTGTTGTCCTTCCCTGCAGGGCAGTAATTCAGAAGCTTCTTTCGACCGGTTGAGATTTCTGCTGAGGTTATTTACCTTATCGTGGTTTAAACGTTCATGAATTGATAATATCTTTTTATAACCTCTCTCACCTTGAAGATTTTAGTAATATTTACGAGACAGGAACAACCTTCATCTAAGCGATATTTGGTTTATCTTCAAACTATCGGTAGGTCAATTTTCAGACTTTTTTCTTTTCCTGGTGATCCACTCCTACAAAACTTCTGCACAAGTTTTACAGTGAGCATTACAGTATCCAGGTTTTACCCAGGTTTATGATCTTACAAGCCTCAGGCTTGATTACTCCTTGTCTTTTCTGAGAAGTTGCAGGTATACTGTTTTGATAACGCGGACACAGATTTTCTTTAGATTTGCTTTTAACCGATCCCCAAGTCAAATTAGAGGTCGACTTAGCCCCCAGCATCACCTTAAAACTTCAATTTGATCCTACAAGCTGCCTCTGATATAATGCATTTACGCTGTTTTGATAAGCTGACAACACATGCTGTTTTTTGTTTAGCTCGCTTCCATTAACAGATTCCAAGTCCCATAACGGCTTATAGTGTAAAAACGGTGAGATTAACCTGAAAAACAGTACATTTAGCCACTATCCCCGCCTCACAAAATTTGAAGTTCCCTGGTATGCCAAAATTTCTTCCCCTACACTACCTGAAAGTTTGAACTCAATTCCCTAGCCATACCCGAGAGATTGAGGATATGGTGCATGGATAGCCAGGATCTACGTAGTGTTTGTTGATTTAGCTCTACCTTCTCCCCCAATTCAAAATTTACTGTCTACTTGTTCCCTCCACCCTCCCTAAACTCGACACACCAAATCTCTCCTAAGATATTGCAGTTGCACAATTTTAATATCCTCTTTACATATGGTGTCTTTCCATTTACTTTGGTACTTAACTCTCCATAGATTTTAATTTTTCTAAGTGCTTTTATCTCAGAATTGTTCTAGATGAGAATCGAAATTAAGTAATTCTATCCCTCTCCACCCAAAAAATTGTAGCCCCCTTGCCCCAGCCTGCCCTTTCGTTTCTCCAACAGTACATTAAGTTTCATCCTTACCCCCAGTCATTCTCGAGATGTTGGTGACTTGCATTTTTTGATTATCTGTATTGACCTGGTGTCTTGATTTACTGCCGCTCCCCCGTTCAAATTTGAATTCCCCTTTGGACCATTGCACCAACACTCCCTGAGAGTTTTGACTTGATCCCCCAAGTCATTCCTGAGATATTGCGGATAATTGAAAAGTCCTTGCACATAATATCTCTTGCTTTGCTTTGGTACGCTTTCGGTTTTCAGAGTATATCCTTGGGAAACGCTAGAACTCTTGGCCTAGCGAACGATCCCTTAGAGCTCCTAATAGATTGGACACCCAAGACCAAATATTACCACCTTTTCTACTAAAATCTATCTGCAAACAATAGGTGAAATTTCTATTGTTTAGGACCATTGACCCTGAGCCTTTGGGTGTGAAGATGAGTGACTCTGAGTGAGCTCCAAAGTGAGCCTTTGGGTTGACCCTGATTCTTTAGATCTTTCGACATTTCTGGGCAAAAAGAAAATCTTTAAATTTTCTTGGCATTTTGTGACAAGATATGTTCTATTTTATGATTAAATAAAAAAACAAGTTTTTTAAACTGAAAGTAAGGAGCGACATTAAAACTTAAAACGAACAGAAATTATTCCGTATATGAAAGGGGCTGTCCCCTCCTCAACGCCTCGCTCTTTACGCTAAAGTTTTTTTATTGTTTTAAAAAATAAAGTTATGAGACAGAGACAAACTTTAGCGTAAAGAGCAAGGCGTTGAGGAGGGGACAGCCCCTTTTATATACGGAATATTTTCTGTTCGTTTTAATTTTTAATGTCGCTCCTTACTTTCAGTTTAAAAAACTTGTTTTTTTTAATTTAATTTCTGATCGTTTTTTAGTTAATTCAGCTTTTATTTGCATCAAAATTTTACTTTTCTTTTGCTAAATGGATGTATTTACAAATTAACTTACGTAACGACCTTCTATATTCGTATATTTTTCTTCTGGCAAAAAATACAAAGTTGCAGATTTTTGCAGATATGAGCTTGAAACCTTTGTAAAAGGGTTTTCTGATACGCTGAATCTGAAGGTGTGATTTTCATTAAAATTCTTTCACTTGTAGGGGACATTTACCCCTCTTTAAAAAATCGAGTAAATTTTCTCAGGCTCGTAGCCTTTGATGAGTAATACTAAACTTAATAAAATTTATATATTTAGAATCAGCATTATAAACCCATTCTTTTGATACAGTTATTGACATCAAAATTCCGTTATTAAAAGTTTCGATTACCATTGAGCCGTATCGCTTGTTTTTTTATTGTTTTTTTTTTTATTACGTATATGTTATTACGTATATGAGGGGGTTCTCCCCCTAGTCAATACCACGCTCATTACCTTAAAATTTAAAAAAAAATTTGATTCACAAACCCCTGAATCACAAAGGCCTTTTAATTAGAATAGATAGCTCTTTTTAAAGCACTAAAAAAAAAAACTGTAGCTTAAAGAGTGAGGTATTGACTTGGGGGAGAACCCCCTCACATATGTTATAATTTCTGTTCGTTTTAAGTTCTAATATTCCTTCTTACATTTCAGTTGAAATGTAATTATTTCGTATATGAAAGGGGCTGTCCCCTCCTCAACGCCTCGCTCTTTACGCTAAATTTTTTTACTTTTTTAAAAAATAAAGTTGTGAGACAGAGTCAAACTTTAGCGTAAAGAGCGAGGCGTTGAGGACGGGACAGCCCCAAACCCCTGAATCACAAAGGCCGTTTAATTAGAATAGATAGCTCTTTTGAAAGCAGTAAAAAAACTGCAGCGTAAAGAGCGAGGTATTGACTTGGGGGAGAACCCCCTCACATACGTTATAATTTCTGTTCGTTTTAAGTTATAATATTCCTTCTTACATTTCAGTTGAAATGTAATTATTCCGTATATGAAAGGGGCTGTCCCCTCCTCAACGCCTCGCTCTTTACGCTAAAGTTTTTTGTTGTTTTAAAAAATTAAGTTTTAAGACAGAGTCAAACTTTAGCGTAAAGAGCGAGGTGTTGAGGATGGGACAGCCCCTTTCATATACGGAATAATTTCTGTTCGTTTTAAGTTTTAATGTCGCTCCTTACTTTAAGTTTAAAAAACATGTTTTTTTTATTTAATTTCTGATCGTTTTTTATTTAATGAATCTTTTATTTTCATAAAAATTTTAATTTTATTTTGCTAAATGGATGTCTTTACAAATTAACTTACGTAACTAACTTCTATATTCGTATATTTTTCTTCTGGCAAAAAATACAAAGTTGCAGATTTTTGCAGATATGAGCTTGAAACCTATGTAATAGGGTTTGCTGATACGCTGAATCTGACGGTCTGATTTTCATTAAAATTCTTTCACTTGTAGGGTATGTTTCCCCGCTCTTTAAAAAATAGAGTAAATTTTCTCAGTCTCTTAGCCTTTGATGAGTAATACTAAACTTAATAAAATTGATATATTTAGAATCAGCATTATAAAAACATTCTTTTGATACATTTAGTGACATCAAAATTCCGTTTTTAAAAGTTTCGATTACTATTGAGCCGTATCGCCTGTTTTTTTATTGTTTTTTTTTTATTACATATATGTTATTACGTATAAGAGGCGGTTCTCCCCTTAGTCAATACCACGCTCTTTACGTTAAAAGTTAAAAAAAATTTTGATTCACAAACCCCTGAATCACAAAGGCCGTTTAATTAGAATAGATAGCTCTTTTGAAAGCACTAAAGAAAACTGTAGCGTAATTTGCGAGGTATTGACTTGGGGGAGAACCCCCTCACATACGTTATAATTTCTGTTCGTTTTAAGTTCTAATATTCCTTCTTATATTTTAGTTGAAAAAACTTGTTTTTTTCTTATTTAATTTCTGATCGTTTTTTAAATAATGCTTGATCCGGCGCCCCTTCATAGAAATGTCCCTCACCCCACCGAAAAATACTCCACAGAACTCCTCTCCAGAGTCCCCCCTCCTCTAGCCCCCCCCCCTCCAGAAAAAATCCTTCCTGAAAATGGTTGTATACTTCCCAATAACCAATAAATAATGCTGGCAAGTCCGGCGCCCCCTTCATGGCAATTTCCCTTCCCCCCTGAAAAATTTCATCATGAAAAGATCCTCCAACATAACCACCGACCTCCCCTTATCACCCCCTAACCCAGAAAAAAACACCAGAAAACATCTGTATACTTCCCAATAACCAATACTATATGTTAACATTGGGTAAAGTTCATAACTTTTAGCCCTCCCTCTGGGAACTTCGGGGAATTAGGTCATCCTAAAAGACATATTTATCATAGTTTCGACCATGCTGAACAAAATGGCTATCTCAAAATTTTGTTCGGGTGACTTTGGGAAAAAAATAAGCGTGGGAGGGGGCCTAGTTGCCCTCCATTTTTTTCGGTCACGTAAAAAGGGCACTAGAACTTTTAATTTCCGTTCCAGTGAGTCCTCCCACGATATTCTAGGAACACTGGGTCGATACGATCACCCCTGGGGAAAAAAAACAACAAAAAACAAACAAACAAATAAACAGGCATCCGTGATCTTTCTTCTGGCAAAAAATGTAAAAGTCCACATTTTTGTAGATAGGAGCTTGAAACCTCTACAGTAGGGTTCTCTGATACGCTGAATATGATGGTGTGATTTTCATTAAGGTTCTATAAATTTTAAGGGGTCTTTCCCCCTTTTTTTGAAAATCAGCCAAATTTTCTCAGGCGCGTAACTTTTGATGTGTAGCACTAAACTTGATGAAAATTATATATTTGAAATCAGCATTGAAATCTTATTCTTTTGATATATCTATTGGTATCAAAAACCCGTTTTCTAGAGTTTCGGTTACCATTGAGCCGGGTCGCTCCTTACTTACAGTTCGTTACCACGAACTGTTTGACAAAACTATTGTCCTATATTATGGGGCTTTGGTGGGGCTGAGCAGTAAAAAATGACAAACAAGGGAGGCTGGTTACCCTCCAATCACTTTTGGCCCTTAAATAGAGTTTTAAATTTCCAATCTATTATGCTCTTTTTACACCACCCTCCTCCAAAAAGAGTGGCCACAGAGGACTTAACCCTTTTCTAGCCTTTTGTCTTTCCTCGTTTTCGGGGGAATCAACTTTTTCCATTGTTCCTCTGTGAACTAGGTGCCTCTTAGTGCAATGACATAAGGATATAGGTTTCGAGCCGAAAAGAAAATTAATTTTGGTGCTTTTTGGGGCTTCGTTTTTTTAGAGGGTAGGGGCATGCACCGGAAAAATTATCTTCGCGTTTGGTTCCTTTTCTTCCAAGGACTTGTGGCTTGAAGTTTGAAACTAGTCAGGGATAAAACGTTTTTGGCCCGTTTTCCCCTTTACTCCTCCCAGAACAAAATATCTTATTCTTTTAGCCCAGAGAACAATCTCTGAGTTTCGAGCCAATGATATATATAACTTTAAACAAGCCCTTTTCCATTACAAAAATTAGCGTAAACAATTGGCAATCTTCGTTATTTAATTTTAACAGAAAGGAGTTTATGATAGAGGAGACGGGGGGGGGGGTTATACAAGGATTATCTGAGTGATAGATCGGTACTTGTCAATTAGCTGGAACCCACATGATATATTGTATACGAAAGATGCTTCAGAAACTAGTCAAACGGGTTTCTTTCTAAAAAAAATTGGATTTCAAACCGTGGTTTGTCATTGCGTTTACAACATTTAAACTTTTGTTTTTTTGGGGTTTAGGAGGAAAAAGGTACCTAGGTTAGGTTAGGTTCGGTTACGTATTTAAAATATGCTATGCTTTACCCCTAACCCCCTAATGTGCAAATATATAGCCTAAATTTGTTTCTAAACTATAATATTTTCATTCTATTTTGTTTTATTTCATTAGTATTAACCAAACGTGACTTCTTGCGTGGGTTCGAGCTAAATAACAAGTACCGATAGATCATATGAAAATAAGAGGAATGTAAAGAAAGTGGAGAAAGCATTAAAATATGAACTAAGGAGGTGTGAAGTGGAGGTCATGGATAAAATTGCCAAGGATCTGGAACATGCAGCTAGACGGCATAGTAGTAAAATACTGTACTGGTATGTTAATAAGTTGAGAGGGAGTAGTCAATCTGGACTTTTCCCAATCATAGGCAGCGGAATCGCGCAGCCTAAGTAAAGAACGATGTTGGCACAATGTTTTATTTCTTTAAACCAGGGCAGGTCGTATCGACGGAGTTGTCGTAGAAACTTGGAAAAGGGCTCATTCGATAGAAAATTGGAGTGGTTAGTGCCCTTTCTAATAGTCGAAAGTAATTGGAAGGCAACTAACAGTAGTATCTCTCGTCTGGATTTGCATAGACGGATAGCAATTTCAACGTTATTTGCTTGCGTTTCTACACCTTTTCAAAGAGAGTGACTATCCCCATGCATATAGGTAATACATCTAGAGGGCATTATATCTTTTCAAAGAGAGTGAGCATAACTTCATTTGTGGTTGGTAATTGAATAAAAGAAATTGTTTTCACTACAAATCATATTAGTAAGAGAATTGAATTCAGAGAGAATTTATTTGCGAGGATATTAGTTGAGAAAAAATTAGGGATGTATTTAAATTATTGGAAATTAATGATGGAGCTGACAACACCAGCAACGATATACGAGTACCCAATGTGGGCTCTGGAAATAACCGCTGGTTATAGACTATGCCTTCAATGGGATAGTATGTATGCCAGATATGCCATACCATCAAGCAAGTTCCAACAGGAGGAATAACTGTTTTTTTGTGGAAATGTAAAAAGTCTGCATTTCAATAACCGTCGGTCAGCATAAGATGTACTATAGAAATATGTTGATGAGAACAAAATGCATCAGTGATTATTATTGTCATGATTGTGTTCAGTAAAAATTTTTCTCAATCAAAGGTATTTTTTTTTTTCTATAGTAGACTAGCGTATATTTTTTAGAGTAGACAAAATTCTGGTTAGTTTGAAGTAGATGGTGAGAGAGTTGGGAATACGAAAAACGGATGGATTCAAGAAAGAGCGAGTCATGGGGAATCTAGTTCTTATGGACAAACGTTTGATTCTAGATGGCAATTTTCTAGAGTTGTCTATTCAAAGGAAGAGATTTTTTTTCGGGGAATGCTTGTCGATATAATGAAAACTGATTCTCCATGATTAGACTATTGTATGAATCTTCTACATTGTGGTCCAAATGCATTTATACAATTAATTGATATATTGATAACGACAAGGCAAAATGATATTGTGGATGTGCTTTTAAAATTTAGTTTATAAATTTAGAACTTTTATTTTTAATGAGAAAGATGGTGCTAAAGGTTTATTAACTCCTCTCTCTCTCTCTCTATCTCAGACAATTTTTTGTTGTTGCTAGCTCAGTTTCATTGTGGTAGTGAGCGTCAACACATGAAAAAATGTTCCATACGTATAAGTTATGTATGTACTCACTGGGTAGTTGGTCATCATGTGAGAATTACAAAATAATTGATGATCTTGATGAAAAGTGTAGTCTATATGACCCATGTAAATTGCATAGAGGATATGCGGTACGAATTAAAGATTATACTTCCTGCCGTGAATAGGTGTACGAATCTCGTCCTAGAGGACACCTATACCTTAAATATCACTATGATAAATATAAGCAGTGTAAGAATCCATATCTTGATAGGATTGGAAAGAATCCTAACCGTGATTTTAGTTTATTGCTACGAGATTGGTATCGTCGTGGTTTTAGATTGTTCTGGGAGGAAGAATCGGGTCAACTATTCAACTGTTGGAATAACAGAAGAATATTATTTCTATTTCATTACTGGGAAAACAATTGGTGTTATGATTATAAGCCCACTGTTGTGTATTTGGTTGTGACAAAATGTAATTTGACACTCGAGGACACTGTTTGTGAAAGTGCTTCAAATAAGCAAATTGAAACCTGTGAATTCTATAGAATGAATGAGAATAGTATCATTGACTATACAAAGAGATATGACAAGAGTGAAGTTACGCTCTACTGTAGAAAATGTGACCCTGACGTTGCAGTACATCAGGATCAGTACACTGTGAATTCGGATAATCTACCTGCACTAGTTGTTGTAGACAAATACCTAGTAGTGGATGAAATCTAAAGAGTAGAAAATTCGTTTTATCATTTATATAATTTTTTTTTTATTAATAAACAAATTATCAAACATCTTCGTAACAATTTATTCTCATTGTAAATAAATCATAATTAAAAGAGATTTTTATTCTTGTCTAAAAAATAAAGTTGGTCAATCGAGGTACGAAAACGTGGATGACAAAAAATTAATTTAAGCTGATAGCACTACATCTAGACAGGCAAATGAATAGTATACGAAAGACACATGTCTTGGTCATTAAATCCTGTATTTTTCGTTTATTTTGAATATTAGTTTTCCCCCTGCTTTCAATAAAGTTGCTGATGTCTGGAGCGTAGAATTTATACAAAAGGCCAAGAGGATACAAAAATGCAATATTCTTCACTGTTTGAAAGATACAAAGCAACTGACCGGTCTTCAAAGTAGATGGGCTGCTATTAACAATGATAAGGGTCTTGTTAACACTTGGAATTTTTTTCAATGAAGTCCGAACGTATACAATAGGAGTTTTCTTGGGACATGTATGAATCCATACTAAATATGTTGATTATTTGGTTTGTGTTCATGGTGCTAGGTCTAGTAGAACACTGCCGTCGGGTGTGATTTCCCAATAGGTTTCAAATTGAATCAGTGATATTAGCGTGATACTCTCAGTCAGAGAATTGGCAAATGTACACTCTAAAAGTACATTCTCAGTTCGTACTATACTCATATCCTGTGTGCCAGACAAATCCAAAACAATAACCCCATGATTTTTTGAAAACATTGAATCGGTTATTCCATTTTCAAATAGTTAAGAGTCATGATGTAGGGATTGCAAGGTCAACTTGCAGAGAGTTCTATAGGATTTTTTGTCAAACGATAGAGTTTACAGTGAAATACCAGTCACTTTGCAAACAAGGCTAGATAGACCGAAAAAATTAAAATCAAGGGGGGATTCAGTCCATGATCCAACGACACTGCCACTCTTCAAAAAGTCCAAAGCCAATTTTGATGTGCTTTCTCCATTTATAAACGATGAAGCGCTACAGCTACGAGAGCCGGTGGCAATGTGACGTAGATGGGTGATCGTATTGGGGACAAGAAGTTTAATGTTGTTACCATTGGCTCTTAACTTTTCCACTGCCAATGCAACAGAGCTCATAACCTGTTGTTTTCGGACGTGGAGAATTGCCGATGTGAGAGTAAAATTTGCATTAGGTGCAGCAGGAAGTTTTTTTCTCAAAATGAAATTCGATGGGGCCATCTGCAACTTTAGGTCTATCTTGACATTGGGGGGGTAACCATTGGGATATATTGAATACCTCATGATTTAATATTCCAACTAGATGGAACTCTTGGGTCAATACTGAAGCCAAATTACCGTCACCATATATACCTGTCTGATATTCTTAGCTTAATAATTATCCCCTCATATTCTTGTAAGCCTTTGGTGTCATCATCATAATTTGCATGTAGCTTTCATAGTTTTATAAATTATTGCTGGTGCTCAACTATGTTCCAATAAAAAATGCAGTTATTTTCTTTAAGAGGCGGTAGAAAAAACAGTTTCACAGGAGATACCCGAGCCAGCATTTAGAGTTACCGTATAGTACCTTTACTTCACCACAACATTTAAATCAATAAATGTTGATGACAAATAAAATACCTAGTCTTCATTGGAAAATATTTGAAAATGTATATTTTCAGAGAGGGGCTGTTGGGGATAAAAATGTTCATAGCAGCCATAATTCACGCTGACACCAACAATTTCAGCTTTGAATAGATTCCATGAGGACCAGATTGATGCACGTAATTCCTTTTGGGGGAGATAAGTCATCTTAAGAGAAGAAATCCTTCTTTGATCTAACAATCTTTTTCTTTTTCTTCTTCTTTTTCTGCTTATTGGTCTTCCTTGTTTTATTCCTCAAAGTCCTTTGAGGAATAAATGATGTCCTTTGCTTCTTGCCTGGGTGGAGACTGATGAGTGATTGACGCGAACGCATCCTTTTCAATCCATCCCCGTTTTGTCAAGATTTTAGTTGCTCACCAACGGCTCTTGCTGAAGATCTAATATTTTCCTTAACACTCTCCTTGAAATTCATGCCCGACCCCTAGACTTGTAATGTAGAGGCAGCAAAATTTGATGCAGCAGGCACAAGATATTTTCTGGCAAGGGGTAGTGCAGAACGAAATAGCCTAGCAAACCAGCTACCAAGACCATAGCCTGACATTGTAGTACGCCCTTTGTAGTAGTCCAATCCATTGCCTTTTTGACGTGGACTCAAAGCACCAACATAGCAATCGATATCGGGACAGACAAATGGAATTCTCCTATTGTTCATTTTAGGACATTGTACTGTCTCCGACAAAGAGTTTAAAATGACATGTAATCACTGCTAAAGCTTTTTTTATTGCTAGAAGATCACCCATTTCATTTCTTAGTGTTAACTGACAGAGTTTCTAATAAAAAGTGTTTACACGAACATACTGAATCTGCTTTATAATACAGTGGTGTACAAGTTCATGGGTTGTATTCGTTCAAAAACATGTAGGAGGGGGATATTTGAATTAACGACTCCCGATGTTTCCACAAAGAAAGCATAGACAATCATGCGAGAGTCCGAGGCAAAACCACATGGATAATAAGAAATAACAGTGTGGTCCATCCTGTAATTTTCGCCAGCATTTTTCCCAGTGATAGTACTACGTTTAAAACCACGAACATCTCTCAGATTATCATTTAGAATAATGATTTTAGTGTAAACAGTTGAGGTAATGTAAATCCTATCGAACTCCAATGAATAATTAAGATAGAAGTTATCGTTCCTAAAATATGAGATTTTCTATTCATTGCATCACACAAATTCCCCACATTATCGTATTCAGTATATTTAAATTTAGAATGTGGATATTCAATCGATTTAAGTGCTTCAACCCATTCATAGTCGACATAGTTCAACCGTTTCATAGTCCAATCGAGTGGTATAACTTTTATATCATACACACAATCCTTTCTCAGGATGTCATAGGTATTTTTGAGAATACAGTCGACAAGATCCACTTCATATGCACCGTCAAATTTGATGGCGGGGGAGAGTTTTGTGCAAAAATCACTTGTCGTATTCAAGTCATTGTAGAGAGGATCGGAAACGTTGGACATGAATGTTACATAGAAATCAAGAGGCATTGTCAATATCTTCAACACCGATTCAAGAATCAAAATCAGTGTTATATCCTAGCCAGCGAACAAGTTAATCTCTCTTACCCCTGCGTACACGTGCCGGAAATCTCCTTTCATGTTGATAGATTCCAATATTATTTTTAACATATTGTAGTTCTAACTCATAAGAGTCACCAGAAATGTTTTCAGATGTGTTATGATGCAAACGATAAATTATAGGTTTAGTGTCTAGGATTTTTGCCACTTTAAAAAGTTCTGTCGACCACAAGTAATTCCCCTTTTCAAAAACATTAGTTGTTCTATGAATTCGAACAGTATCACCAACATAGAATTTATTTTTCATCTTGACAGTCGTTTCATTGAAATACTGTTTAAGAAAGGCGTCAATTGTATCGTGATCAGAATGATGAACTTCCGTTGGCGTAGAGTTGGACAATGATCGATGAGGTCGTTGATTATAAATCAACATGATTTTATCTAGATCATGAATAAAAGCCGATGTATTTTTCAATGTACAATATCTTGAAATTAAAATTCGAATATCTTATCAATCTTTTGGCCATTGCAGCCTTTATAGGACTGTGACTATGATAAAGCAGTGTACTATATTTCTCTAGTACTTTTGCAACATGGGGATTAACAAATTCATTACCGCGATCCGTTTGATTTTTTTTATATGAATCCTGTTCGAGAATACTTTCAATGGCCTGAGCAACTTCAACACCTCTCTTTGATCGCAATGGAATTGCATATGCATAGCGACTAAAAACACTGAGTGCAAGTAGAATGTACTTGTACGGTGTATTGTGACGTCTTTGAACCTCATCTAGAGTCAGGAGATCTGCTTGCATTATATGCAACGGGTGAACGGCTTTAGTTTTTTGATTTTGATTGGAATGAAGTCTCGGATTTCCATGTAGAGTGTAACTTGATTCATTTTGTAGATAGTCTTGTACACTTTTAGTGTGAACACCAGTGACTTTGGAAAGAGTGGTGAGGGAACTTAAACTCCCGCCTCACCAAAGTTGTCATGAGCAACGTTCATAGCATTAGCAATTTTGAACGTAAACAAGTTGTGTGACATCCTTTAACCTGGTGTATACGGGTCGGTGATGGAGGCGACGGTGAAAATGATTTGATACGTCTTCGCTTTTGTGTCTCTATTAGTGGTGTACTAGTATTATCCAAAATTCATTTAAAATCTTCTTCTTCATATCTGAATGGTGTCAGTGTTGTTGATGTACCTCAACACCAAGAAATACTTTTTAAAAGACCATTTCAGAGCAAGTTACTTTATTAATGTCCCTCCTAAACCCATTTTATAACTTAAAGTACTTATCTTTTTCAACAAAAACTATACTTTACAGTTTTTACGATACCTCAACACCGAGAAATACTTTCCAAAGACCATTTAAGAGCTAGTTGTTTTCTTAATGTCCCTCCTAAACCCATTGTACAACTTGAAGTACTTATCTTTCTCACACACAACTATACTTTACAGGTTTTAGGATCCCTCAAAACAAAGAATTACTTTTCAAAGACTATTTAAGAGCAAGTTACTTTCTTAATGTCCCTCCTAAACCCATTTTACAACTTGAAGTAATTATCTTTTTCATCCAAAACTAGAATATGCATAATAATGTAGACAACCACACAATGATTTAAGATTCTAAGTAAATGACATTGCTTTTTCCGTAAATTAAATCCCTTCCTACACAATTTTTACAAGTTGAATTAAGTATCATTACCACCCACTAGATAACTTTAAAGCATTTAGTATCAGTAATCAACAATGAACAAATTTAAAAAGACAATTTCAGAAAAAGTTTATTTCTTATTGTCCCTTCTAAACCCATTTTACAAGTTGAAGTACTTATCTTTTTCACTCACAACTATACTTTACAGCTTTTAGGATACCTCAAAACCAATGAAATACTTTTCAAAGACCATTTCAGAATAACTTACTGTCTTATTGTCCCTACTAAACCCTTTTTACAAGTTGAAGTACTTATCTTTTTCACAAAAAACTATACTTTACCGCTTTGTGGATACCTCAACGCCAAGAAATAAATTTCAAAGAACATTTCAGAGCGAGATAATTTCTTTTTGTTCAGTCCTAAACCCATTATCCAAGTTGAAGTACCTATCTTTTTCATCTACTTTACAGCTTTTAGGATACCTCAACACCAAGAAATACTTAGGTTAGGCTAGATTAAATTAGGTTAGATTAGGTTAGGTTATCCTACGTACGCTTCACTTAGGTTAGGTTAGGTGAAAGACAGGCAAAAAGTTAGGTGAATGGTTAGGTTAGGATAGACTAGGTTAAGTTAGATTAGGTTAATGTATGTTAGGCGAGGTTAGCCTACGTACGCGCGCGTACGTAGGCTAACCTAGCCTAACCTAACTTAACCTAACCTAACTTAATCTAGTTAATCTGACGGTTGGATGAAATAGCTTGAAGTGACAAAGTTAAGGTCAATCCTTGTCAATAGAAAAAGATTTTCTGAAACAGAAGTTTTGATTACAACATATGCAACAACAAAATTTATTATTCATGGTGACTCTGATTATTCAAAATGTACTAATTTCAAAATTTCTACTAGAATGTTATTAGTAGGCCTACATGAAACTTGAATAATTTTAAAAATACTTTTAAAAATTTTAGAAGTATTTACTTGAAGCGTGCTTTAGTAAACCCGAGGGACCAAAAAATATCCTTATATTGCAGAGATGATACTTTATTTAGAATAATTATACTTTGTCTCAATAGGAAGCATGCTAAATGAGGTCTTATTATCAAAGCATTGCTAGGATAAAATTAAAATCTGACTTAAAGAGTCGTCTTTGAGGAGATGGTAGCTCTACACATATCATGGGTAATTTTCGATTTATTTTTAAAAACGAAAAGAGATTGAATAAAGAAAGTTTTTCCAAATGAAAGTAAAGAACGATATTACAAGCTAAAACAAATGTGTTTTTTTCGTATATTGGTAGGACTACCCCCACCCCTCAGTCCCTCCCTAGGCCAATGTTTAGCTTTATAACGACAGGAAGAGTGTTGAAAGTCAGTCGTGAAACAGAATAAGAAGTATTTTAAAGCTCATTAAAACTTTAGCGAAAAGACAGGAAATTAGGAGGTGGCAGCCCCCCTGAAATATAGAATAATTTCTGTTTATTTGAAGTTGTATTGTCACCCTTTGTTTGCATTTGTTTTTTAATCAAACTGAAGAGTGACTGTTTGTTTTTATTTTAATTGACATTAAAAATATAAACAAACAGAAATTATCCTGTACGTAAGGGGTTCTTCACCAATCGTTATGCAAAAATTTCATGTGTTTTTTGAAGGTTTTCATGACTTTTTCATGAGTCCAGCAAATGCTGTAATGTAAGAGGAGCATGATAAACTTTTGTAATTACCTGTTGCTATATTATTTGTATTCGAAAATCCTTTTACACAAGCACTAGTTAAACTTTACTGTAAAGGGAGGGTTTTTGTAGGGCTACCACGTAGTCAATTAAGTTAATAAAGTTTTTCATAAACTACGAACTATAAGGTCCCACTCACCCAAGGATTTCACCTTTTTGACTTTGCAGCAATCTTTCATAGAAAGTAACTGAAATAGTCAGACATGAAGCTGAGAAAACCATCTTTTTAAGCATTTTAGTAGAGATGCCTCAGGAGGTCCGATCACGCACCCCTGCTGCCACCTACAACTTTTTTTACATAATTTATGTCTGTTTGTTGTCAGTGAGAATGAAAAAACAGGAATTTTCTCACATTGATGTCTGTTTTCTTGGATGGTTATGTGTGTTGGTCGATTTATTTGATGTTTTTCATGGATGTCAACAGCAATTTATGGCTTTTGTCAGTGAGAATGGAAAAACAGGAACTTTTTCACTTTCATGGACTATTGAGTCATTAATCAAATTGTTTCCGGGCAAGGTTAATTAATGTCTGACAGATGACGTCAAGTTAATTAATGTCTTTGGAATTCTACCAAGAGAATGTTTCCGAGGCAAAGTTTAGATCACACATGACAGATGATGTCATGATTGATTGATTGGCATGAAAGGGGAATTAATTTGTTGTTTCTAAAGAGAATCGTTTCCGAGCGAATATTTTGATCTTAGCGCGCGAAAAGGTTTCCAAATAATTTGAAATGTGTCAGCGCAGAGATGCCAAACAAAAGGAACACGCTGAAATTACGTTTAGGGATTATTTGGGCGAAGCCGTTTTAGCTATTTTATGGAATTATTTCGGCGAAACAGTTAGAGACATTTTAAAAGATGATTTAAAATATGATTTTAGAAGAGAATTTAAGGGTGAAACTCTGTGGTCGTTATAATACACAAGTTGTATTTTAACAGCGTCGTGAGGTCTCCTACCCCAACCCCAAAGGGTTCCGATACCCCTACCCCAACCCCAAAGGGTTCCAATCCCCCTACCCCAACTCCGAAGGAAGCCCCCGGTACTCAAAGGTCCCCCAAGCTCCCAAATGGCCCCCAGACCCCCCAATACCCACCCCAGACCTCCAAAGGCCCCTCCCGGGTCCCCACAGGCCCCCCCGGCTACCAAACGACCAACGGGCTCCCAAAGGGCTCCTGGACCCTCAAAGACCCTCACCCGGTCCCCAAAGGTCCACCGGGCTCCCAAAGGACCAATCGGCCTTCAAGTGCCCCCAGACCCCCAAAGGCCCTCCCCAGACCCCCAAAGGCCCTCCCCGGACCCCCAAAGGCCCTCCCCCAGTCCCCAAGGGTCCCCCCAGACCCCCAAAGGACCCCCGGCGCCCCAAAGGCCCCTGAGCCCCCATTTTTTAATACTTTTTTATGGCTTTATTATATCTTTTCAGAACAAGTTATTTTCTTAATGTCCATCCTAAACCCATTTTACAAGTTGAAGTACCCATCCTTTTCACCCACAACTTTACTATACTGATTTTTGAATGCTCCAATACCAAGCAATACTTTTCAATGGTATTTCAGAACAAGTTCTTTTCTTAATGTCCCTCCTAAACCCATTTTACAAATTGAAGTACCCATCCTTTACACCCACAACTTTTCATTATAAATTTTTGAATGCTCCAACACCAAGCAATACTTTTCAAAGGGCATTTAAGAACAAGTTCCTTTCTTAATGTCCCTACTAAATCCATTTTACAAGTTGAAGTTTCCATCCTTTTCATCCACAACTTTACTTTACAGCTTTTTAAATGCCCAACACCAAGCAATACTTTTCAAAAGACATTTCAAAACAAGTTATTTTCTTAATGTCCCTTCTAAACCCATTTTCCAACTTGAAGCAACCTTCCTTTTCACCCACAACTTTACTTTACAGCTTTTTAATGCTACAACACCAAGCAATACTTTTCAAATGGCATTTCAGAACCAGTTCCTTTCTTAGTAACCGTCCTAAATCCATTTTACAAGTTGAAGTTCCCATCCTTTTCACCCACAACTTTACTTTACTTCTTTTTGAATGCCACAACACCACTAACTTAAATGCAAAAGGCTTTTCAGAACAAGCTCGTTTATTTATATCCATTCATAAAACGGTTTCAAAAATGTCGTACCTATTCTTCTTAAACGCGACTTTACCTCACAATTATTTAATGATCTAATATCGAGACATGATGTTCAAAGGACATTTCAGAACCAGTTCTTTTCATAATGTCCATCCTAAACCCATTTTACAAGTTGAAGTCCCCATCATTTTCACCCACAACTTTACTTTACAGCTTTTTTAATGCCCAACACCAAGCAATACTTTTCAAAAGACATTTCAGAGCAAGTTCTTTTCTTAGTGACCGTCCTAAACCCATTTTCCAACTTGAAGTACCCATCCGTTTCACCCACAACCTAACCTGACATCTTTTTGGATACCTCAACACCAAGTAATAACTTTTAAAAAGATATTTCAGAGAAAGTTCCTTTCTTAATGTCCCTTCTAAATCCATTTTCCAACTTGAATTACCCATTCGTTTCACCCACAACTTTACTTTACAGCTTTTTGTATACCTCAGCACCAAGAAATACTTTTCAAAAGACATTTCAGATCAAGTTCCTTACTGAATGTCCCTGCTAAACCCATTTTACAACTTGAAGTACCCATCCTTTTCACCCACAACTTTACTTTACAGCTTTTTTGATACCTCAACACCAAGAAATACTTTTCAAAAGACATTTCAGAGCAAGTACCTTTCTTAATACCTCTTCTAAACCCATTTTCCAAGTTGAAGCATCAATACGTTTCACCCACAAAACTATACTTTACACCATTTTGGTTGCCTCAACACCAAGAAATACCTTTCAAAAGACATTTCAGAGCAAGTTCCTTTCTTAATGACCCTTCTAAACCCATTTTCCAAGTTGAAGCATACATCCTTTTCACCCACAAATTTACATTACAGCTTTTTGGATACCTCAACACCAAGAAATACTTTTCAAAAGACATTTCAGAGCAAGTTCCTTTCTTAATGACCCTTCTAAACCCATTTTCCAAGTTGAAGCATCCATCCTTTTCACCCACAACTTTACATTACAGCTTTTTGAATATCTCAACACCAAGCAATACTTTTCAAATGTCATTTCAGAGCACGTTCCTTTCTTAATGTCTCTTCTAAACCCATTTTACAAGTTAAAGTACACCTCCTCTTCACCCCCCCAACTTTACATTACAGCTTTTTGGATACCTCAACACCAAGAAATAATTTTGAAAAGGCATTTCAGAACAAGTTCCTTTCTTAATGTCCCTTCTAAACCCATTTTACAAGTTGAAGCATTCATCCTTTTCACCCACAACTTTACTTTACAGCTTTTTGGATACCTCAACACCAAGAAATAATTTTCAAAAGGCATTTCAGAGCAAGTTCCTTTCTTAATGTCCCTTCTAAACCCATTTTACAAGTTGAAATCCTTATCTTTTTCACCACAACTTTACATTACAGCTTTTTTGGATACCTCAACACAAAAAAATACTTTTCAAAGGCATTTCAGAGCAACTTTTTTTTCTTAATGTCCTTCCTAAACCAATTTTACAAGTTGAAGTACTTATCTTTTTCAACACAACTTTACATTACAGCTTTTGGATACCTCAACACCAAGAAACACTTTTCAAAAGGCATTTCAGAGCAAGGAATTTTCATTAGATCCCTCCTAAACACCATTCACAAATAGACTACGCCATCATTTCCACCCCCAACTATAATTTACTCATTTTAGTGTAACTAAACACAAGCCCATAAATTTCAAAGACAAATTCAGAATACGATCTTTTATTAATGCCCCTCCAAAACCCGTTTTCAAACTTGACTGCCTTATATTTTTCACACACAACTATAAATTACAGCTTTTACGATAGCTCAACACCTATGAAATACTGTTCATAAACCTTTTCAGAACAGGTTAATTTCTTAATGTCCCCCCTAAACTCATTTTCCAAGTTGAAGTACTTATCTTTTTCACCCACAACTATACTTTACAGCTTTTAGGATACCACAACACCAAGAAATACATTAAAAAGACCATTTCAGATCTAGTTACTATCTTATGGTAAATAAAAATCAAATTTAGAGGTTGACTAAAAAAAATATTTAACAACCAAATATACTGAACAGAAAAAGTGATAAAAAAAAAAACTTAACTAATTTAAAAAGACCAGTTCAGAGCAAGTTACTTTCTTAATGTCCCTCCTAAATCCATTTTGCAAGTTAAAGTACTAATCTTTTTCATCCAAAATCATACTTAACAGCTTTTAGGATACCTCAACATCAAAAAATATTTTTCAAAGCCAATTTCAGAACAAGTTACTTTCTTATTGTCCCTCCTAAACCCATTTTACAAGTTGAAGTACTTATCTTTTTCACCCAAAACTATACTTTACAGCTTTTAGGATACCCCAACACCAAGAAATACTTTTCAAAGACCATTTCAGAGTAAGTTATGTTCTTATTGTCCCTCCTAAACCCATTTTACAAGTTGAAGTACCCATCTTTTTCACACACAACTTTACTTTACAGCTTTTTGAATGCGCCAACATCAAGAAATACTTTTCAAAAGGCATTTCAGAGCAAGTTACCTTCTTAAAATCCCGTCTAAACCCATTTTCCAAGTTTAATTACCCATCACTTAAACCCACACCTTTACTTTACAGCTTTTTTGATACCTCAACAAAACTAAATACAGATCAAAAGGCATTTCAGAACAATTTATTTTCTTAATATCCCTCCTAAACACATTTTACAAGTTGAAGAAGTCCTCCTTTTCAACCACACCTTTACTTTGCAGCTTTTTGTATAAATCAACCCCAAGAAATACCTTTCAAAAGTCATTTCAGAGCAAGCTACTTTCTTATAGACCCTTCTATACCCTTTTTATAAGTTAAAGTAGCCATCCGTTTCACCCGCAACTTTACTTTAAAGCTTTTTGGATACCTCAACACCAAGAAATACCTTTCAAAAGGCATTTCAGAGCAAGTTCCTTTCTTAATGTCCCTTCTAAACCCATTTTCCAACTTGAAGTACCCATCCTTTTCACCCACAACTTTACATTACAGTTTTTTGGACACCTCAAAACCAAGAAATAGTTTAAAAAGACATTTCAGAGCAAGTTACTTCTTAATGATCCTTCTAAACCCATTTTACAAGTTGATGTACTTATCTTTTTCACCCACAACTATTCTTTACAGCTTTTAGGTTACCTCAACACCAAGAAATACTTTTCAAAGACAATTTCAGAGCAAGTTACTTTCTTAATGTCCCTCCTAAACTCATTTTACAAGTTGAAGTACTTATCTTTTTCACCCACAACTATACTTTACAGCTTTTAGGATACCTCAACACCAAGAAATAATTTTAAAAGACCATTTCAGATAATGTTACTTTCTTATTGTCCCTCCTAAACCCATTTTACAAGTTGAAGTACTTATATTTTTCACCCAAAACTATACTTTACAGATTTTAGGATACCCCAACACCAAGAAGTACTTTTCAAAGACCATTTAAGAGTAAGGTACTGTCTTAATGTCCCTCCTAAACCCATTTTACAAGTTAAAGTACTTATCTTTTTCACCAAAAACTATACTTTACAGCGTTTAGGATACCTCAACACCGAGAAATACTTTTCAAAGTCCATTTCAGAGTAAGTTGCTTTCTGAATGTCCCTCCTAAACCCATTTTATAACTTGAAGTACATATTTTTTTCACCAACAACTATACTTTACAGCTTTTAGGATACCTCAACACCGAGAAATACTTTCCAAAGACCATTTAAGAGCAAGTTGTTTTATTAATAACCCTCCTAAACCCATATTCCAACATGAATTACATATATCTCTCACCAACAACTATACTTTACAGCTTTTAGCATACCTCAACACCAAGAAATACTTTTCAAAGACCATGTAAGAGCAAGTTGTTTTCTTAATATCCCTCCTAAACCCATTGTAAAACGTGAAGTACATATCTTTCTCACACACAACTAAACATTACAGGTTTTAGGATACCTCAACACCAATAAATACTTTTAAAAGACCATTTCAGAGCAACTTATTTTATTACTGTCACTACACCGCCAATTTTACAAGCGGAATTACATATCAATTTAACCCAAAACTATGCCTAAAAGCTTATTCGATACAGCAACACCAATGAAATATTCTTAAAAGACCATTTCACGTGAAAGTACATTCCCTATATTCCTCATAAAACCTTTTAACCCTTATTTGTACTTATTTTTTTAACCAACAACATTAAATTAAATCTTTTAGTAAAAATCAACAAAAAGACCTACATTTCATAGACCAAATAATAGCACATTAAATTCTTATTGTCCCATCAAAGCCCATTTTAAAAGTTGAAGTACTTATCTTTTTTCATCAGAAAATATACTTTACAGCTTTGGTAATACCTAAACACCAAGAAATACTTCTCAAAGATTATTTCAAAGCAAGTTACTTTCTTAATGTTCCCTCCTAAACCCATTTTCCAACTTGAAGTACCTATCTTTTTCACCCACAACTATACTTTACAGCTTTTAGGATACCTCAACACCAAGAAATACTTAGGTTAGGATATGTTAAGTTAGTGTGGATTAGGTTAGGTTATCCTACGTACGCTTCACTTAGGTTAGGTTAGGTGAAAGTCAGGTAAAAAGTTAGGTGAATGGTTAGGTTAGGATAGACTAGATTAAGTTAGGTTAGGTTAAGTTAGGTTAGGCTAGGTTAGCCTACGTACGGATGCGTACGTAGTCATTCACCTAACTTTGTGTCTGTCTTTCACCTAACCTAACCTAGGGTAAGCGTAGTTCGAACAACATGAGCTAATCGCAACTAACTTAATATAGCCTAATCTAAGAATTTATTAGTGTCGAGATTACCAAAAAGCTGTCCAGGATAGTGGTGGGTGAAAAAGATAGGTACTTCAAGTTGGAAAATGGCTTTAGGAGGATCATTAAGAAGTAACTTGCTCTGAAATGTCTTTTGAAAGTATTTCTTGGTGTTGAGGTATCCAAAAAGCTGTAATGTAAAGTTGTGGGTGAAAAGGATGGATGCTTCAACTTGTAAAATGAGTTTAGGAGGGACATTAAGAAAAAATTGCTCTGAAATGCCTTTTGAAAGGTATTTCATGGTGTTGAGGCATCCAAAAAGGTGTAAAGTAAAGTTGGGGGGTGAAAAGGATTGATACTTCAACTTGTAAAATGGGTTTAGAAGAGGTATTAATAAAGGAACTTGCTCTGAAATGTCTTTTGAAAAGTATTTCTTGGTGTTGAGGTATCCAAAAAGCTGTAAAGTAAAGTTGTGGGTGAGAAGGAAGGGTACTTCAAGTTGGAAAATGAGTTTAGAAGGGACATTAAGAAAGGAACTTGCTCTGAAATGTCTTTTGAAAAGTATTTCTTGGTGTTGAGGTATACAAAAAGCTGTAAAGTAAAGTTGTGGGTGAAAAGAATGGGTACTTCAAGTTGGAAAATAGGCTTAGAAGGGACATTAAGAAAATAACTTGTTCTGAAATGCCTTTTTAAAAGTATTGCTTGGTGTTGGCCATTCAAAAATCTGTAAAATAAAGTTGTGGGTGAAAAGGATGGGAACTTCAACTTGTAAAATGGGTTTAGGATGGATATTAAGAGAGGAACTTGTTCTGAAATGCCATTTGAAAAGTATTGCTTGGTGTTGGAGCATTCAAAAAGCTGTAAAGTAAAGTGGTGGGTGTAAAGGATGGGTACTTCAATTTGTAAAATGGTTTTAGTAGGTAAATTAATAAATTAAAACTTGTTCTTAAATGCCTTTGAAAAGTATTTCCTGGTTTTTGAGCATTCAAAAATCAGTATAGTAAAGTTGTGGGTGAAAAGGATGGGTACTTTAACATGTAAAATGGGTTTAGGATGTACATTAAGAAAATAACTTGTTCTGAAAAGATATAATAAAGCCCTAAAAAAGTATTAAAAAATGGGGGCTCAGGGGCCTTTGGGGCGCCGGGGGTCCTTTGGGGGCCCTGTGGACCCTTGGGGACTGGGGGAGAGCCTTTGGGGGCCCGGGAAGGGCCTTTGGGGGTCTGAGGAGGGCCTTTGGGGGGCTGGGGGGCACTTGAGGGCCGATTGGTCCTTTGGGAGCCCAGTGGAACTTTGGGGACCGGGGGAGGGCCGTTGGGGGTCCGGGGGGCCCTTTGGGAGCTCGGTGGTCTTTTGGGAGCCCGGTGGGCCTTTAGGGGCCCGGGGAGGGCCTTTGGGGGTCTGGGGGCCCTTTGGGAGCTTGGGGGACCTTTGAGTACCGGGGGCTTCCTTCGGGGTTGGGGTAGGGGGATTGAAACCCTTTGGGGTTGGGGTCGGGGGATCGTAACCCTTTGGGGTTGGGGTTGGGGACCTCACGACGCTGTTAAAATACAACTGGTGTATTATAACGACCACAGAGTTTCACCCTTAAATTCTCTTCTAAAATCATATTTTAAATCATCTTTTAAAATGTCTCTAACTGTTTCGCCGAAATAATTCCATAAAATGGCTAAAACGGCTTCGCCCAAATAATCCCTAAACGTAATTTCAGCGTGTTCCTTTTGTTTGGCATCTCTGTGCTGACTCATTTCAAATTATTTGGAAACCCTTTCGCGCGCGAAGATCAAAATATTCGCTCGGAAACGATTCTCTTTAGAAACAACAAATTAATTCCCCTTTCATGCCAATCAATCAATCATGACATCATCTGTCATGTGTGATCTAAACTTTGCCTCGGAAATATTTTCTTGGTAGAACTCCTAAGACATTAATTAACTTGACTTCATCTGTCAGACATTAATTAACTTCCTCGGAGACAATTTGATAAATGACTCAATAATCCATGAAAGTGAAAAAGTTCCTGTTTTTTCATTCTCACTGACAAAAACAATAAATTACTGTTGAAATCCATGAAAAACATCAAATAAATAGACCAACACACATAACCATCCAAGAAAACAGTCATCAATGTGACAAAGTTCCTGTTTTTTCATTCTCACTGACAACAAACAGACATAAATTATGTAAAAAAAAGTTGTAGGTTGCAGCAGGGGTGCGTGATTGGACCTCCTGAGGCATCTCTACTCATTTTGTCCTTTTAATAATAAATGAGATATTTTTGTTTCCTTTACCAAGCAAAATATTTAAACAAGCATACACTATTATGTTTGAAGACACTAATTTGTATGTTATTTATTTGAAATTGTCCATGCGTCTACTGCTAGTGGCTGAACTTTGCGAACTTTCTTGAAAAAATTAAACAAAGTTCCTTTTTTTCCCGACAGCAATAAAGTCAACAAAGTTATCCGAGGAAACCCGTTTATTAACTTTATGGACTGCTTTATTAACTTTATTGACGAGATGAGGGTACAAAATAGGGTGAGGGCATACATTGAGGGGGAAGGGCAATGGTGCCCCTCGTATAAAGAACCATTTACGTTCATTTTGAGTTTTAATGTCAATCTTTATAATAATTTTAATTTTTTTAGTGATTTAAATGTTCTCTTTTAAGCAAGACAAGAAAAAGCTAAAGGCAAAAGAGACGCTACCGACAGAAGCAAGACTGAAAGGGGTGACGAAGAAAGCAACATTGATGCTGCACAATCAGAAAACAAATGAACACACATAAGAACTTGGCGTCAGAGACCTTCAGACCAAAAATAACAAAACAAATCACACGATTATATTGTAATATTTCCTAAGTTATTTTCTTAGTCTATGTCTTAATCAAGAAAAAAACAGGCTGTTCGTTTTAGAACCTGACTGGTTTAGTAACTTTACAGCAACGTATATAACCTTTGTATTCACATTTCCAGTGTAGGACTCAAAATGAGTTGTAGCTGGTATAAGCAAACTTTTAGCAAATCTTGGAAAAGTTGTATTAAATTTTAATTTATTAGTAAAATTTGGGTAATAATTATTACATGTTGTAAATAGGATAATTTATAGATCAGAGTATCATTTTAGTTTTGAGCCAAGGCCCAAGAAGGCTAATTAGCATAGGAGAGGGGCAATTAATGCTCTTTCCCAAAGGATTTGTGCCCTGATTATCTTGAATTTTATTGTTTTACACCCCCCCGTCCCCACCAGGATTTCACTTTGTCTTCATGCATAAAAAAAAACATGCCACACTCCCTACTTTTTTGCGCCACCGTTCGTATAGGATGGAAATCGGTAAAAAAAAAATCGGTATTTAAAAACGAAATTGGTATCAAAGAATACCGATTCTCAGAATATTCTTATCAGAGAATACCAACAGAGGCTAATCCAAACATACGTCATACTTCATTGCAAAGGAACTAGCCTAATGTTAAACGGCTAGTTTTAAATTGCTTATATGTGTCATCAGAGCCAACACACCAGCGCTGACTTATTAATGAACGAACTAGTGACTTCTTACAGAAATAGTAATCTTATACGTCTGTCTATATTAATTAAAAAAACTTTTCCCACAAAATAAGTTTTTCAAAGAAAAGTAAAGAACTCCATTAAACAAAAAATGAGCAAAAATAAAATCAAATAATCTACCAAGCGTGAAACTACCACAAATCAGCATCGATAAATAAATGAAACCAAAAACGACCAGAAATTACAGCAAATAACCGAGTCAAACTCAAAACGAGCAGAAATTAACATAAGTTGGGTGCAAAACCCCTATACTTGCCCAAGGCCAGAACAAAATTTGCACTTTACTGAAAAAATATAAATGTTTTTACTTTTATAACTTCAATAAATCAAATAATATTAACATTTTGATTACTAAATATTAGTATTTGTATATTAAACTGTCAATGCACATTCATTTGTATTTTTTCACTAAAATTTGAATGTTTGGGGGAATAATGGGCGTGAGGAGGGGGGCTAGTTGCCCTCCAATCACTTTTGACTATTAAAAATGGCACTAGCCACTCTAATTTCCAATCGAATGAGCCCTATTCGAAGTTTCTACTACAACTCCTTCGATACGAAGTGACCTGGTATGAAAAAAATATATTGTGCCAACATCGTTCTTTACTTAGGCCTATGATTTATACAACAACTTTCTATATAAACCTTATATGCCCCCAGGGCATAACTTACAACCCTTGCACTGAGGGCTCTGAGGGGGTTATCATACTAAAAGACCTAATTTCCAGAACTTTCAACTGCATTGAACAAAATAGATATGTCAAAATTTTGATTAGATGTGTTTGGGAAAATGGTTGTCGTGTGAGGGCCGTTAGTTGCTATCCAATCAGTTTCAACTATTAAGAAAGGCACTAGGCCTTTCAATTTTCAGTTGAATGAGCCCTTTTGAAGTTTCTACGACAGCGCTTTCAATAAAAACTTCATTTTCCCCCCGGGCATAACTTACAACCCTTGCCCTGAGGGCTGTGGGGGAGGGGCTGTCATCCTTAAAGACATAATTTCCAAAGTTTTCAACTACGTTGAAAAAAAATGACTATCTAAAAATTTGAATTGGATGTGTTTGGGGAAAAGGTGAGCGTGAGAGGGGGGTTAGTTGCCCTCAAATCACTTTCAACTCTTAAAACGGGTACTAGCCCTTTGAATTTTAAATCAAATGAGCCCTTTTTCAAGATTCTAAGACAAAGATTTCAATAAAAACCTTATATGCTCCAAGGATATAACTTATAACCCTTGCCCTGAAGACTGTGGGGGGAGTGTTCTGCTCAAAGGTATAATTTCCCGAACTTTGAATGTCGTGGGAAAAATTGGCAATCTCAAAATTTTAATTGGATGTGTTTGGGGAAATGGTGGGCGCGAAGGGGTGTTAGTTGCCTTTCAATCACTTTCGACTATTAAAAAGGGCACTAGCCATTTCAATTTCCAATCGAGTGAGCCCTTTTTGAAGTATCTACGACAAAACATTCTATAAAAACCTTATATGCTCCCAGGGCATAACTTATAACCCTTGCCCCCAAGGTTGTGGGGGAGTGTCCTCCTCAGAAACGTATTTTCTATTCGGAAATCAACTACGCTGAACAAAATGGCTATCTCAAAAATTTGATTGGATGTGCTTGGGCGATTGAAGGGCGTGGGAGGGGGGGGGGGCTAGTTGCCCTCCAATCACTTTCGACTATTAAAAAGGGCACTAGCCCTTTGAATTTCCAATCGAATGTGCCTTTTTTGAAGTTCCTACGATAACGCCATTTATAAAAACATTACATACCGCCAGGGCATAACTTAAAAACATTGCCCTGAGGGGTGTGGGGGAGTCTGATTGTCAGAAATATAATTTACATACGGAAATCAAACATGTTGAGCATAATGGCTATCTAAAAGTTTTTTTTTAATATGTTTTGGGAAATGGTGGGCGTAAAAGGGGTGTTATTTGCCTTCCAATCACTTTCGACTATTAAAAAGGGCACAAGCCACTCCAATTTATAATTGAATGAACCCTTTTTGAAGTTTCTACGACAACTTCTTCGATAAGAAGTGCCCTGCTAAAGGAAAAGAATAATAAATAATACATTGTGCCAACATCGTTCTTATATACCCTCAGGGCAGAACTTAAAACCCTTGCCCCGAGAGTTGTGGGGGAGTGCCCTCCTCAAAAATATATTTTCTATCTGGAAATCAAATACGCTGAACAGTATGTTTGGGGAATGATGGGCGTGGGGGGGGGGCTAGTTGCCGTCCAATCACTTTCGACTATTAAAAAGGGTACTAGCCACTCCAATTTCCAATCGAGTGAGCCCTTTTCGAAGTTTCTACGACAACTTCTTCGATACGAAGTGCCCGGTTATGGAGAAAAAAAAATTACACATTGTGCCAACATTGCTCTTTACTTAGGCAGCGCTATTGTGCTGCATATGATACACATTCATAGCAAATAGTCTTCCTCTTAATTCTATGTATGACTTTGGAGTCGTCAACATAAATAGAGGTTAACTCATATAATTTGAAAATATTAGTGCAAATAGTCCCATATATGCAGACATTAATTTGTTTAAACAAAGTGTGTAAGTTGATTTTTTTAGGACAGACCTTCTAGAGCTTTGAGGGGTCCATTATTAGAACTATTGGGTATTAAATTTAAATTTACTAGATATTATAAAGCAATGAAATAATTTTATTGGAAAATATCTTAAAATGGACACTTTCGAACGGGAGTTGCTGCATATAAAATTATTCATAGTAGCCGTGTTTTATACTTACATCAACATTTTGGGCATTGAAATACATTTAAACAGGAACTAATTAATGGGCGTGACCGAGGAGAAAATATCTCTCTGTGACCTAACAATCTTCCTCTTTTTATTTTGGTTATTTACTGTCACGTCTTTTGCTTTAGTCCTGGGAAAAGACTGACGAGTGAATGACTACAATGTTCCCATTTCAAACCTTATCCACTTAGACACGAACGTTCAACGTTCTTGTTTAACTTTTTTTTGACAAAAGACGTTTTGAGGGCGGATGGACGAGTCAAAGATCCCAAACTAAGTGGAGCAATAGCAACCACGATGGCGCCAACTCGAAAAGAGACCGAGAAATGCACTCTGGTGCGTGCACAACAGTGATCTTCGATATGCACATACATCAATAGGACCCCAATAGGAGGATTTCCCAGCCAGTGCAACTATGGAAGATGTCCACCAAAGCTTCGTTTATACCCAATTCACCACAGAGGGTCTAGGAAGAACTAAATTACTTCAAGTTTTAATGGAGTTGCTATACATTACAAAAAAAAATATTAGAACATTTTTGTATTTGTAACCGCTGAAAATATGGTCCTTGACAGTTTTCATACTCTTTCCAATACATGATGCTAGAAAATTAAGCTGTGATTATGTACATAAAAGACAAAACTTTCTATTATATCCACTCAAATTAAGATATTTTTCATGAGCTGGACTGTGAAATAGACTGATTTTTATTGTTTGCCTCCGTCATTTGAAACTAGCGAAAAACTACTAGATTGGCCTAATTTGGAAAGTAAATTCCCCCACTAGTAACTGTTCCTGGCTAGTTGTTTTTGGCGATAAATTTAAATACGCATATAACTTTAGTAAAACTTTGGGTTTTGGCTTTTTCTTAAATTTACTGTCAAATATTTTGTGAAATAAAAACCATTTTTGAAAATCTGGTCAAATAATGACTTAGACCCATTGTTAACACTGGCCTATGCATTAAAATTGATTATGAAAATGGAAGCGTTGTCAAATTTTAAATAACTTCCTTTTCCACTGCTTACGGAAAAGCATTATTCGATACGTTTTATTCTTTTCCAGAAAAAACGCATATATTTTTTTTTTTAATCATAGGCACAAGAAAGAAAAATCACACCGACCTAAATTCTTTTAGATATGACTCTATCTTACAGATATGGGTTTCAATCCACCTTCAAAATTTAGTACAGCTTTAAAGAGTTACAGAAATTTCATTCCTGGCACGCCATGCTAGTCAATTTTTAATCCCAAGATAAAGATTGCATTATTTCAAAAACCTGCTCAATGTTATTAAATTCTTTTGACTGTGAATTCAATTGGGCAAGGCCGTATCCAGAGGAGGGATTTGGGGGGTTTGAACCCCACCCGAATTTTTTTTACCCGTAAAAACGTAACTAAAATGGATATAAACAAATTTTGTATGCGTTTTTTTTAGATTTTTTTGTGTAACCCCCCCCCCTCCGAAAACAATCTTTAAGTAAAACCCCCTCAGAAAAAAAATACTGGGGACAGCCTGGCAATTGGGTAACAGTATGCTGGCAACAATATGTTTGATTGTGCATACGCTACATTGTTAGTGTTACAATGCAAAACGAAAATTACCAAAGATGCATGTTTTCATGTGATTTACTGAGCAATTTAAATGTCGGAATAGAGACAACCTTAATAGAGACAACCGCATAAGCAAAAATTTTTTGGTTAACTTAATCTGCTCTATATTAACACAAATACTAAAAAATTAACTTAATAATAGTTAAGAATTATCACTAAAAAACTATATGATAACAATAGAATAAACATTAACCAATATTTTTGTTTTAGATAAAAAATACCGTTGCTTAAAGACGAAAAAATATAAATATGCTAAGATGAAAACAAAATAAACTACTTCATTGACTTTCTTCATCAGCTATATAAGACAAATACTTTCCAAGATTGATATAAAAATCATTTTCTTTTATTGAAAAAATGTTATAAGTGAAGTTTGAATACATGTTTCATATTTTTAGTGAAAATTCAAAATACGAAATCAGAAAATGCAGGCTAACGACCAAATCCATAGCCCGGCCGACCTCCATTATTATATCCATAGGATGGGCTTCCATTACTATTGCCGTTATAGCCATAATTTCCTTGTGGCCGTTGGCCTGTTGGCCTGTTACTTTGTGGCCGTTGGCCTGATGGCCTGTTACGACGTTGATTTTTTTTTCCTGAAAAATAGAAAACATGAGAGAAAACAATCGTTTTGCGCCAATATTTTTTGCAAAAGTAAAAATATTATAATTGCACAGGAATATTTGAGAAGCAAAGAAGAACCACATGGAAGTGCACTAGCTAAAATGCGTACGTCTTTACTATTTTTACTGTTTATCATTTATTCCAATAACCCAGATTCTATTTTTCATTCCAGAAAATTGAGAAATTATTTACGGATTGCTTTGGGTACCCGACTGACTGACCGTATTTAAAACAGTAGGCTGTACAAAAAGTGCGGTTCAATCCTGCTTTCTAGGGCTGTAATGAGGAAAAGGTCAAGATGGTTAGAGCACGTTCTCCGGATGATGGATGACAGTTTGCCGAAGCTTTTCTTTTTTGGGCAACCATATATGGCTAATCAGAAAGCAGGTCGTTTTCAGTGTTAATTTTTTTCTGAACGTTCATTTAATGCTTATTCTTTCTTTAGAAACCGTTGTCCTACAACTATTTCCAACACTTATGGGCTATAATGAATTTGCTTTATGTTTGGGGGGATCATACACCAGCTTAAAAATCCTTTTTTACAAAAGGCTCTTCTTGACTCAGGGATTTAAGGATGCATGAATCAAACCGATAAAACAAAGTTTTTTAGTCCTTTTTGGGCCCCCTTTTCTGATTAACAATATTTTTTCTCGTGAAGTTTGGGCTCTCATATTTTTATTTTTCTTGTAGGACGTCTTTTAAGTTGTTTTATTTTCTAATTAGGGTGTCTTACGTTTACAGACTGATGGGTATAAATTTTGAACTGATCAGTGCCTGGGAAATTTAGTTACTTGATTTGATAGATGGAACTGCTACTAGCCTCCCTCCCCAAAAATTATAAAGGTTCTATTGAGCCAGATACCAACCTATTAAAATTTCAAGCTGATTGGACATTATGTCTTCCCAGCATATTTTTAGCCCCATTTATGGGGGCCTATACCTCCAAACCTATCGTTTTCACACTAGCGTTTTCTTAGGCCAGTTATTTAGGTGTGTAGTGTTCAAGCCATTAAAAAGCAATTGACTTTCGAGTCCATAAAAAGCTATTCGGCCAATTTTTGGGTCCTGTTTTCAGGGGATCTCCAACATTTTTTTTGTGTATTAGGTTATCTTTGCTCTAGAACTTACGGAAGGCAATAGGAAATGAAAGTTCTAGTTTATTTTTCAAGAGTCAAGAGATTTAAGGGCAACTAGCCCCCCACCGCACCCTTTTTTCCCAAACCCATCCGCTACAAATTCTGAGATAGCCAGGTTTTTAAAAATTTGTTCAAAAATTAGGTAACAATATTTCCGGTATCAACACAACCCCCCAGGGTCCGGGGGGTTGGCGTTGTAAGTGTTGTCCTGGGGGGAAACATAGTTTCACTACAAACAAGAGTTTGGATACTGTCCCTTTCCTTAACTGTAAAAACCAAAAAACTACTGCGTCGTTGGAGCTTCACTGAAAATGAATTATATCACAAATATTTTCTTTTCCAGTTCTTACAACTTTGAAAATAAAAATAAAATAACAGTAAAATAAATTCTTGAGTAGAGTAGTACCTTCCATTTTGCGCACTTTATGTTCCATCCTGTTTATTGCGGCCTTTACGTTCCTTCCGGTTTTTCTGGTAATTCTATTCTATAGAAGCTCTACACCTTTTCAAAGAGTGTGAGTAGCCCCTCGCATCTAGGTAATACTTCTATAGAAGCTCTACACCTTTTCAAAGAGATTCAAGTTTCAAAGTTCACTGTCTTTTTGGTGATAAGCTCAAAAAACCAGCACGTCTTGTTTCATTGTTATGCAATTATTTTTGTAATGAAAAGGGTAATTACTTCTTTAGTTTACGAGATTTGCGAATTTTTTGCGAAAAGATATTTGCGTAGACGCTTACAAGGGACATTGCTAGAAAGTATTCAATAGCTTAATTGAAAAGTAACAATAGAATGACATTGTGACTTGACCTAGCTTTACCTCGCCGATGTGGTCTGCATAATACGTAATTAACGTTTTAAAAATATTTTAAATTTAAACATAAAGGGCTTACAATGTGTAGGAGGGTGGGGGGTGGCCGAGCGGGGTGTGGGGCACGCGGGTGCTGTTACCGAGGCTCCACGTGCACGGAGTGATTTCTTTTAGCCCCTGTTTCTGTTCCACGGCGCGTTCAGGTGACTGGGGCCTCTCACTTTTTCTTGTTCGTACATCGGGCTCCCTGTTTTCAAAATCCATTTTTCTTCTGAGGCTTGGAGCATTTGGTGACTAGATATTAAACATAATGAAATTTAGCACGGAGGTTCAGTTGTACAGGTGTTTCAGTTATACAGGGGTTCAGTTACATGGGGGTTCTATTTGTTAAATAATTAGTTTTTTTATATTTTAAAAGAACTTTACGGGGATTGAGAGACTCAGGTGCCTAATTCCGGGTGATTTTTATTTCCGTGACTCTAATTAAAAAATAAATGTGTGTGTGAAATAATTAGTTTTTTTATATTTTAAAAGTTCTTTAAGTGGAGTGAGAGACTCAGGTGCCTTATTCCTTGTTATTTTTATTTACTTGATGGTAAATAAAATCGAACTTTTTGTTTTAAAGTATTAGTTATTGTATCTTTTAAATGATCTTTAAGGGGATTGAGAGACTCAGTTGCTTAATTCCTTGTGATTTATATTGCCTTTATTGTAATTAAAAAATAAATTTTTCTGTTAATTAAGTAGTGTTTGTATCTTGTAATTTATATTTACTGGGTTTGAGAGAGTCAGTTGCCTAAGTCCGTGTGATTTTTATTTACGTGAAGTTCATTAAAAACGATATTTTATTGTTAAATAATTTTTTTTTGTGTCTTTTAAAAGATCTTTATGGGGATTGAGAGACTCAGGTTCCTAAACCGGTGTGATTTTTAGTTAATTGTTTTTAATTAAAACCTAAATTTTAATTGTAATTATTTAGTTTTTTTATATTTGAATAGATCTTTAAGGGTAGTGAGAGACCCAGGTGCCTAATTCCGTGTGATTTTTATTTACTTGATTGTAAATAAAAAAGAAATTGTCTTGTTTTATTAGTATAGTTTTTATATTATATATGAAATTTAATTGGATTTAGAGAATAAGGAAAATAATTAGGTGTGATGTTTGTTTACGTGTTTGTCATTAAAATCTATATTTTTTTGTTAAATTATGAGTTGTTTTATATGTTAAATGATCATGACGTTGATTGAGATACTCAGTTGACTATGTCCGTTTGATTTTTATTTACTTGATGGTCATTAAAAACGACTTTTTTGTGTTTTATATTTATTTTGTTTTTCTTTTAAATTAGATATTAGTGGATTGTGATAGTAATTCGCAAAAGACCGTTTGATTTTTAGTTAATTGATGGTCATTAAAAACTAAATTTTTGTGTTAATTATGTAGTTTTGTATATTTTAAAATAGATTTAAGGATATTGAGAGTCCGTTGCAAAAGTACGGGTTATTTTTCTTTAATTGATTCTCGTTAAAAAATAAATTTTTGTGTTAAAAACTTATTTGTTTTACCTTTTACATTAGCTTTAATTTGATTGAGAGACTCATTTTAAATAGTACTTGTGATGTTTATTTTCTTTTTATTAATTAAAAAAGTTATTTTTTTGTTAATAATTATTTGATTTTTTCAATTAAATTAGATGTAAGAGAATTGAGAGACACATGTGCAATAGTCAGTGTGTTTTTTCTTTACGGTATTGTATTTAAAATCTTACTTTGGGTGTGAAATTATTATTGGTTTTATATTTTAATATAGCTTGAAGTGTATTGAGCGACTCATTGTACTTTGTCTATGAGTTTTTTCCTTCCGTGGTTGTCAATAAAAAAGAACGTTGTGTGTGACAGACTAAGTTTTTCTATATTTTAAAAGAGCTTTCATTTGTTTTATAGCCCCTGTGGACATGGTCATAGTGGAGTATCTGTACTGTTATGTATATATTCTATTAATAGTATTTTGTAATATTTATTGTTATCAAATTTTAAAATAGATTTAAGCGTATTGAGAGACTAATTGTAATCAGTAATTTTTTATATTATAAAAGTTGGACTATTAAAATAAAAATAATCCGTTTTTTAGAATTAGTTTTTGTATCTTTTATAATATGTGTAAGTGGTGTGAGAGACTCAGATGACGTTGAACGTGTGGTGTTTATGTAATTTATTGTAATTAAAAAATACATGTTTGTGTTAAAAAATTATTTTTTTTATATTTTAAAATATCTTTAAGTGGTTTGAGAGACTCTTTAATTAACTATTTTTTAATTAAATACACTCAATATCCTAAAAGTGTTTAATTCAAACTTTTTAAAACTTCGAAATTTTTCAACTTTATTTATTTCTTTCTTTCTGTACATAACTCAAAATGTCAAAATATGCTTACAGTTGTAACTCTTGCGCTCTATGATTTGTCAAAGACACGATTTGACTTTCCCACTGACATTCTATGATAGTTTATTGACAGCACTAGTCGATTGGTCGGATACACGCTGTGACTTTCACACTTGTAATCTATGACTGGTTATTGACACAACCTAATCTGTTGCATGTATTAAATCAGTATTTTTTTACGCAGTGGAACGATAAACACATAAGTCATATCTTTTAAAAAAAAGGTGAAGACGGAACATTTTAATACAGTGTGTTTACATAACAATGTTATTGTAGCATTTAATGCCGACAAAAAGAAATATTTAAACTTTGAAAAAAGAACATGTGGTAGCACTATTGGAAATGTATGCATTTAGTGTCATGACAGTAAGGAATTAAATTTCTTTGGAATACCGAAAAAATTCAACTCTTATGTTGGGGGTTATGCGAGATTGAGATCTCCAGAGATGATTGCACTCAAAGAGAATGCCAACATAAAAATAATCATTGATGATAGAGTACAACTCCTTGCTACTATTGCAGGTAACACAGTACCTACTGATACATCCACTGGTCATCTTTCATGTATTAGCATTCAACGGGAGATCAATAAAAGAAAGGCCTACTCTCCTACTAATATCGTAATCCATATCTTGTCTACGTGCCGAAACTGTTAACTGTGTAAAAATGATGTGATAATAGACGGTGAAATTGCCAGAAAAATAAAAAGAGCATTGTCAGAAAATATCACGAAGGACTATAAAGATGAATAGATTAAAAAAAAAACACCAGCAAACTTTACTGCCATTGTTAAAACATTCATTTAACAACATAATACAAAAGATTAAAATCATATTGAGCATTTTGATGAAACAACAGTAAATATTTTGTATGACTCAAAATTTACTAATAATTATTCTACTGATTACGAACTAAGAGAAGACAATAGCTATAATATCAAGAGGTAATATGGTGAACTATTTTATGGAACAGATTCAAAATGTCAAAAGTTAATTGCTGATATTAATAATGTATCATAATATATTTATTGTATTAAAATTCTACAGAGCATTATTTCATTATAAATATATTTCGCATTAAATTGTTATGTGATCATTATTTTTAGAGTACGCTAGCATATCAAACGTTTATAATGTCTAATAAAACGTTTAAGATTTAAGAAAAGGAATGTTCATACATCTATTGTCATACACAGGTTGACAAATTTTTTATTTAATTCATCTCTTTTATAAATAAAAAAAGACATTTCATTCAATAAATTATGACTAAACTATAAGAAAACTATAAACTCTTTCTTGAAGTTACATCATGGATACACAATGCAGAAATTTCATTTAAGAAATTATCAAAAAATTGTAAGTAAGTAGCAAATTCTGTCAAAAATATGTTAATACGCTTAAGCAATAAATATCTTTATGCCTAACCCGTCTTTATTCTTTATAATAGTTTTATTCATTTCATTAAATTATTAAGAAATTGTAAGTTAGTAACAATAGCTTTCTTGAATCTTCTTCCTGGACCCAACGCATATATTTAGGTCAAGAAATAGTAATAAAATCGTAATTAAGTAATAAAGTCTTTATTGATTCCCCCTATTGGATACACACTACATAAATGTCATTCAAGAAATTATGAAGGAATTATTAATAGGTAACACACTCATTTTACATCATGTATACACAATTCATAAATTTCATTTAATAAATTATCAAAAATTTTAAGTAAGTAGCAAATTCTTTCTTGAATTCGCCTCCTGGGTAAATAAAAAAGACAGTTCATTAAAGAAATTATGAAAAAATTTTAAGCAAGTAGCAAACTCTTTCTTGAATTAGACGGCAGAATAAACAAAAAAGAAATTCCGTTCGAGAAATTATGACAAAAGTCAAAGTAATTAAAAAACTATTTATTGTTTTCATGAATTAGATACACGTTGTATAAATTTAAGTAGATAAATTATGAAAAAATTCTAAGTAATTAGCAATATATTTATTGAAGTCAACTCTTGTATAAACACTACGGAAATTTAATTTAATAATTTATTAAAAAAAAATTAATATTTATCTAATTAATCTCTTTGATAAACAATACAGAAATATAATTCAATTGATTATTTAATTATTTGTAATTAATTAACAAACTCTTATCGTTTTCACCTCATTTCTATACAGTACATATACTTAATTCAATAAATTATTAAAAAATCGCAAGTAATTAACTATTTTTTATCTTTATAAAAAACAATTATAAATTAGATAAATGATTTATAAATTTGATAACTTACATTATGAAAAAAAATTCTCAATACGTAACATTGTCTTTCTTGAATTCAACTCATAGATAAACAATACTGAAATTCCAGTCAAGAAGATAAAGACTTAGCTAGTCGAGGCATAAATTATATTCAGTAAATTAAGGAAAAATTATTAGCAATTAACAATATCTTTCATGAAGACGTGTCTCGGATGCAAACTGATGAAATTTAATTAAAGAAATTATTAAAATATTTGTAAGTAAGTAACAAAATCTTTATTTTTTCAAAGTTCATTTTGAATTTCTTTCGTTGAAATGCAACAGTTTGAATATTTCGGTAGTGTTAGGTTTTGTTTTACCTTGTCACAGTTACATCTTCTTTATTTTTCAAAGTTCATTTTGAAATTGTTTCGTTGAAATGCAAGAGTTGGAACATTTCAGTAGTGTTTGATTGTGATTTACCTTGTCACAGTTACATTTTCTTGATTTTTCAAAGTTCACTTTGAATTTCTGTCATTGAAATGCAAGAGTTGGAATATTTCAGTAGTGTTTGGTTGTGGTTTACCTTGTCACAGGTACATTTTATTGATTTTTCAAAGTTCATTTTGAATTTCTTTCACTGAAATGCAAGAGTTGGTATATTTCAGTCGGTTGTGTGTTTGTTTTTCAATGTGACTGGTCAAGTTTAGAGATTTTTAATTTTTGAATTCGAAATTCTTTAGATGAATTTCTAGTGTTGGATTATTTAAGTAGTGTTTGGTTGTGGTTAACCTTTTCAAACTTACATTTTCATGATTTTATAATGATCATTCTGAATTACTCTTGTTGAGATGCAAGAGATCAAAAATATTTGTAGTTTCTGGTTGGTGTTTAACTATTCAGAGATAAAAATTCTTGATTTTTCAAAGTTCATATATTATAAAATTATTTGAAATTCAAGAGTTTGAATATGTCAGTTGGTGTTTTTTGGGCTTTTACGTTTAAAATTTTAATTTTAATTTATATTATCATTTCCTTATTTATTTTTTTTCGTTGAATTTAAATTTTCGTACTATTAATTAGTATAGTGTTTTTGTTTTAAAGTTTAAAATATAAAGATTCTTTATTTTTTTCACTTTTCACTATTCTTTTATTTATTATAATTGAAATAGTTGTAATATTTCAGTAGTGTTTGCTTGTGGTTTACCCTGTCACAGTTACATTTTCTTGATTTTTCAAAGTTCATTTTGAATCATTCAAGAAACGTGATTAAACACGTTTTTAAAATATATTCGATGGTTAGGCCTGTCATGGGTTCAAATACAAACGATTAATGATCACCCGATTGGTCAGCCCACGTGATTACAAGTGAGCTTTTAGACAACTACTCATGTTAATAAAGTCTTGTTTTTTAGAAAACACACCCACAGATACGGCACCAGCAACTTGAACCGGCACATACACAGACACGAAAAACACACATTCCGATTGAGAGAGATCTACAAAAAGTTGGGTTGACCTAGGTTCACTTAGAGTGGCGCGCCACTCTAAGTGAACCTAGGTCAACCCAACTTTTGGATATCTCTCTCACTATGACTCTGTTTGTGTGTCGTGTCTGTGCGTGTCTCGTTTCTATGTTGTGTGTCATCTCTGTGGGTGTGTTGTCTAAAAAACCAGTCTGGTTGAAAATGTGGAGTTTTCGTACTGCTCACTTTTTTTGCAATGTGTAGGAACCAGCAGGGAATCCCCGCTCGTTTGGAAAGGTGCCAAGGAGAGGCATGCAAATAGCATGTAGTTTAAAAACGTGTTTAATCACGTTTCTTGAATGATTCAAAATGAACTTTGAAAAATCAAGAAAATGTAACTGTGACAGGGTAAACCACAAGCAAACACTACTGAAATATTCCAACTCTTCCATTTCAAGGAAAGAAATTCAAAATGAACTTTGAAAAATCAAGAAAATATAACTTTGACAAGGTAAACAACATCCAAACACTACTGAAATCTTCCAACTCTTTCATTTTAACGACATAAATTCAAAATGAACTTTGAAAAATCAAGGAAATGTAGCTGTGACAAGGTAAACCACAAGCGAACACTACTAAATATTCCAAATCTAGCATTTCAACGACATAAATTCAAAATGAACTTTGAAAAATCAAGAAAATGTAACCGTGTCACTCAAAACCCAGCTCATCCACTATAGATCTCGACAAAAACTTGCTTTAACACGAATGAAATAAAGAATGAACAAAGAAAAAACAAGAAAATGTAACTGAGACAAGGTCCACACCAACAAACAACTACAGAAATATATCAAAACCTACTTTACAGCATAAGCAATACAGAATGAACTAAGGCATTACATAAGAAATTAAATGTGTCAAGGTAATAACCTACCCAACTCTACTGAAATATTCCAACTCTTGAATTTCAAATAAATAAATACAAAATTAAATTTGAAAAATAAAGAAAATGTAATTTTGAAAATGTAAAAAACAACCATACAAAAATTAAATTCTACAACTCGTTAATTTAAAAGAAAGAAATTCGAAATCAACTTTGAAAAATCAAGAAAATGTAACTGTTAAACGGTAAACCATAACTAAACACTACTGAAATATTCCAACTCTTGCATTTCAACGAAAGAAATTCAAAGTGAACTTTGAAAAATCAAGAAAATGAAACTGTGACAAGGTAAATCACAATCAAACACTACTTAAATATTCCAGCTATTAAATTTCAAAGAAAGAAATTCAAAATGAACTTTGAAAAATCAAGAAGATGTAACTGTGACAAGGTAAAACATAAGCTAACACTACCGAAATATTCCAACTCTTACATTTCAACGAAAGAAATTCAAAATGAACTTTGAAAAAAAAAAGAGTTTGTTACTTACTTAAAAATATTTTCATAATTTCTTGAATGAAATTTATGCATTGTGCATCCGTGAGACTACTTCAAGAAATAAATTGTTAGTTACTGATAATCTTTTCATAATTTACTTAATAAATTATATTCATCGATTCGCTAATTAGGGAAATTATTTAAGGAAATTTCATTCTTGTTTATAACTGAGTTTATTTAGATACAGAAAATTATAATGTCAGGTGATTTTTTTTCCTACTGTCTTTTGTTAAATGTATAAATCGTTGCTATAATTTAGATGATTTGAGGTTAATGTGAAAAAAAAAAGTTAAGTACTTTCGATTTTTTAAAATTTTATTTAATTACTTCTATTTACTTGCGATCAAATATTTTGAAAAGAAATTAGTTTTTTAAACAATTACAAAGATTTTAATAAATTATTTAATTAAATTTATGTATTTTGTATAAATTATTTTACTTAAATAAATAAATTTTTTTTTTCAATAATTTATTTTATTAAATTTCCTTAGTTTTTATAAAATATTTTACTTAAATAAAGAAATTTATAATTAATTATAATTATTTAATAATATATTTAATTAAATTTAAACAAAGTTTATATAAGACATGAAAAAAAAATAGAGTGTGTTACTGAATTTTACTTTTGTCATAATTTCTCTATTGGAATGTTTTTTTTGTTTATTCAGAGGGTTAATTCAAGAGAGACTTTGCTACTTACTTACAATTTTTTCATAATTTCTTTAGTTAACTGTCTTTTTTATCTTCACCGGAGGCTACCTCAAGACAGAATTAGCTAAGTACTTAAATTTTCTGAGAATTTATTAAATTAAATTTATGCATTGTGTATACATGAGGTAACATGATTGTGCTAAATATTTAGAAGTAAGTCATATTTTATTTAATGAAATTTAAGTAATGTTTATCAACTAGGGGAAAACAATAAAGACTTTATTACTTACTAGAGATTTAATTACTATTTATTTAATTAAATACATGTGTTGTGTCCAGGACGCGAATTCAAGAAAGCTATTGTTACTTACTTAAAATTTATTCATAATTTAATGAAATGAATAAAACTATTCTAAAGAATAAAGACGGGTTAGGCTTAAAGATATTTATTGCTTAATAGTATTAACATATTTTTGAAAGAATTTTCTACTTACTTACAATTTTTGACAATTTCTTGAATGAAATTTCTGCATTGTGTATCACTGATTTAAATTCAATACAGATTTTGTATCTTAATTAGAGTTTAGTTATAATTTCTTTAATGAAATGTCTTTTTTTTATTTATCCATTAGTTGAATTAAATAAAAAATTTGTCACCATGTGTATGACAATAGATGTATTAAGAGTCCTTTTCTTACATATCCGACGTTTTATTAGACATTCTCAACGTTTGATATGGTATCGGGCTCTAAAAATAATGATCACATAACAATGTAATGAAACATATATTTTTAATGAAATAATGCTCTGTAGAATATTAATACAATAAATATATTATGATACATTATTAATATCAGCACTTAACTTTGTACATTTTTAATATGTTCAATAAAATAGTTCACCCTGTTCTCTCTGGATCTTATAGCTAGTGTCTTATCTTAGTTAGTACTCAGTAGAATAATCATTATTAAATATTAAGTCATAAACAATTTTTACTGGTGTCTCATCAACAGGTTAAATATGCTTTTCGTCTTTGGTATTATTTGTTTCAATAACTGTTTGACCACTGTCAGTAACGTTTGCTGGTGTTTTGTTTTTCATCGATTCATCTTTATATTCCATAGTGATAATTTCTGACAATGACCTTTTTATTTTTCTGGCAATTTCACTGTCTATTATCACATTATTTTTACACAGGTAACAGTTTCGACACGTAGACAAGATATGGTTTACGATATTAGTAGAAGAGTAGGCCTTTCTTTTATTGATCTTCCGTTTAATGCTAATACCTGAAATGTGACGATTGGATGTATCAGTAGGTAATGCGTTAACTGTAATAGTAGCAAGGAGTTGGCCTCTATCGTCAATGATTATTTTTATGTTGGCATTCTCTTTGAGTGCAATCATCTCTGGAGATCTCAATCTCGCATAACCAACAAAAGAAGAGTTGAATTTTTTCGGTATTCCAAAGAAATTCAATTACTTACTGTCATGACACTGCATGCAGACATTTTCAATCGTGCTACCAGCTGTAATTGTTTCATTGTTTAAATATTTATCTTTGTCTGCATTAAATGCTACAATAAACTTTTTATGTAAACAAACTCTATTAAAATGTTCCATCTTCACTTTTTTTTAAAAGATATTACTTATGTGTTTATAGTTCCACTGCGTAAAAAATGCTGATTTAATACATTCCATAGAGAAGGTTGTGTCAATAACCAGTCATAGAATACAAGTGTTAAAGTCAGATCGTGTCTCCGATCAATCACATGGCGCTCTCAATACCCGATCAGAGAATTCCAGTGGGAAAGTCAAATCGTGTCTCTGACCAATCACCGAGTATAATTGTTACAACTGTAAGCATACTTTGACATTTTGAGTTATGTATGGAAAGAAAGAAATAAATAAAGTTGAAAAATTTCGAAGTTTTAAAAAGTTTGAATTAAACACTTTTAGGATATTGAGTGTCTTTACTGAAAAACTAGTGCATTACAGAGTCTCTCAAACCAATTAAAGCTATTTTAAAATATAAAAAAAATAATGATTTAAAAAGATACATTATTTTTTATTTACCACACCTTAAAGAAAATAAACACTTAAAACTTAAACTGAGACACTAACTCACCTTACATAAATATAAAAGTAAGCAAAAACTAATAATTAAACACGAAAAGTTATTTTTTAATGAATACACTTTCTATAAAATCCACAATGACTTATTAACCAGAGTATCACAATCCCCTGAAAGATACTTAAAATTATGAAATATCTAATAATATAAAAACCACATAAATATTTACACTAAACACACTAACTCAACCACCACCCGGAACAAGTCAAATGGGTCTATCTCTCCAATAACAGATATTTTAAAATATAGAAAAAACTTATAATTTACCTAAATTTGATCTATTTTATTTAAGACAAACTCATGACTACAATCACGGACAAAGGAACCTGAGTCTCTCAATCCCCTTAATGCTCCTTTAAAATATACACAAACTCATAATTAAACAAAAAAATTTCGATTTTCAATAGAACCAAGGACCGAAAAAACAAACTGAAGAGTGCACATGTCTCTCTCAAACCCATTACACAAAAATTAAAAGTTAACAACAAAAAGAATAAAAAAAAATATGTAATTTTTTTATTAAAAAAACGTACATAAAAATAACAATCACTCATTCAAATGAGGCACTAAAACCACGGAACTCTATTTTAAAATATTAATAAAAAAATATTTTTAAAAAAAAATTTCTTTTTTAATTACACTATATTAAATAAAAATAACGCGTAATTTTTCAAATGACTCTCAAACCCATAAAAGATATATTAAAATAAAAAAAACTAATTATTTAAAAAACCATTTTCGTTTTTATTTAACAACAAGGAATTAAAAATAACACGGAATTTTGCGAATGAGACTCACAATCCATTCAAAGCTAATTTAAAATATAAAAAAACTAATTCTATAAAACACAAAGTTATTTTTTAATGACAATAAATTAAAGAAAAATCACACTTACTTAGGCAACTGCGTCTCTCAAGCCTAGTCCATCAAATTTAAAATATAAAAACACAACTTATTTAACAAAAAAATTTCGTTTTTAATGTCTCACAAGTAAAGAAAAATCACACGGACTTATGCACCTGAGTCTCTCAATCCCCGTAAAGATCTTTTAAAATATAAAAAAACTACTTATATAACAAGAAAAATTAGTTTTTTAATGACAAACAATTAAATAAACATCACTCGGTATTCTGCCCCCTGCTCTCTCACTACCCTTTAAGATATTTTAAAAGATAAAAAAAATACTAATTTAAAATTAAAAGATATTTTTTAATTTACCCCACTTAAATAAACATCACCCTGAATTATGCAACTGCGTCTCTCAATCACCTTACAGATATTTTAAAAGACACAAAAACTAATTATATAAAAATAAAATTTCTTTTTTAATGAACTTAAATTAAGTATAACTCACACGGACTTAGGCAACTGAGTCTCTCAATCCCCGAAAAGCTATTTTAAAAGATACAAACAATACTTATATAACATATAAAATTCTATTTTAATGAGCATCAAGTCCATAAAAATAACAAGTACTTAAGCAACTGAGTCTCTCAATCCCAGAAAAGATCTGTTAAAAGATACAAAAACTAATAATTTAACACAAAAATTTCGTTTTTAATGAACATCAAGTAAAAAAAATCACAAGGAATTAGGCAACTGAGTCTCTCAATCACCTTAAATCTCTATTAAAAGATACACAAACTAATTAATTAAAACAAAATTTTCTTTTTTAATGATAATCAAGTAAATAAAAATCACACGGAATTAGGCAACTGAGTCTCTCAATCCCATTAAAGTTCTTTTAAAAGATACAAAAACTACTTGTTTAACACACAGAACCCCCATGTAACTGAACCCCTGTATAACTGAAACCCCTGTACAACTGAACCTCCGTTCTAAATTTCATTATGTTTAATATATAGTCACCCACTGCTCCAAGCCTCAGAATAAAAAGGGATTTTGAAAACAGGGAGCCAGATTTAAGAAAAGGAAATAGGGCGAGGGACCAGGCACCTGAACCCCCCGTGGCCGTGTCCACGGGGAGAACCGGCCTACCGCCGGGCACGGGGCTGCTCTTTGTCTGAACACGCGGGGCACTCCCCCCTCTCTGCACCCCCCCCCCCGCCTAACCCTTTTAAGCCCGTTATTTTTAAATTGACAATATTTTTCAAACGTTACTTACGTATTATGCAGACCACATCGGCGAGGTAAAGCTAGGTCAAGTCACAATGTCATTCTATTGTTACTTTTCAATTAAGCTATTGAATACTTTCTAGCAATGTCCCTTGTAAGCGTCTACGCAAATATCTTTTCGCAAAAAATTCGCAAATCTCGTAAACTAAAGAAGTAATTACCCTTTTCATTACAAAAATAATTGCATAACAATGAAACAAGACGTGTTGGTTTTTTGGGCTTATCACCAAAAAGACAGTGAACTTTGAAACCTGAATCTCTTTGAAAAGGTGTATAGCTTCTATTGAAGTATTACCTAGATGCGAGGGGCTACTCACACTCTTTGAAAGGGTGTAGAGCTTCTATAGAATAGAATTACCAGAAAAAACCGGAAGGAACGTAAAGGCCGCAATAAACAGGATGGAACATAAAGTGGGCAAAATGGAAGGTACTACTCTACTTTCTTGAACTGATGGATCTTTCAACAATTAAAATCATTATATATCAGATATTCAATTTGATGTTGTTCACACTTTCCATGACAGTTCGAAACGCATATAGTTTTCAGTAAAGCGCTAATGACGCAGTAGGTTTTAGACTTGTACAGTGAGAGAAGGAGGCGATACCCAAACTCTTGTTTGTAGTGAAACTATATTCGTCTTTAACAATTTTAGAAAGAACTAATAAATTAAACAGAATGTTTGATGTGATATTAATTGCTGAAACCTCATCAGTTCAAAATTTTACAATAATTTTAATGTTTATTTTCAATATTAAGTACAAAAGCAAACATTTGTAATATAATCCGTTTTTAGTAAAGTGCCAATAACGCAATAGGTTTTAGACTTTTACAGTGAGAGAAGTAGGCGATACCCAAACTGTTATCTGTTGTGATTTTTGTTTGTTTCAAGCTTGATATGCATATTCAATTTAAGTTTCACTCGTATTAAGATTTATTTGTTCATTTACATTAATATCTATTGTATGTTTGTTTGATTGATTGTTTATTTAATTGTTATTCGTTTTAAGTTTCATTTATGCTTCAATAGCAAAATATTTTTTCGTCTTTAGCTTGATTTTCATATTCAATCTAAGCATTACTCGCTTTAAGATCTATTTATTGATTTATATTATTACTTGTTTTATGTTTTTTGCTATGATTGTTTGTTTAATTTCTTTTCGTTTTGAGTTTCATTTACTCCTTACTAGTAATTTCTGGTTCTTTTGGGTTTGAATTTTAACAGGTATTTGTATCAGCCGATCTTAAGTTTAAAATGGCCTTTACTTTTCTTTGAAAAACATCTTTTACGGAAAGTTTTTTTTAATTAATTCAGAGAAAAAAAGGGATATCTATAAATTTGATGTAATTGAGGATCATGGATGTACATCTGGGAAAAAATGGATCAGAAGGGTCTGGTCATCCCCCATTCTCTTTTGATCTTTAAATCCTACTGGAAATTTTTACTTCCATGAACATTATGTAATTACAATTACCATTTAGTACAGGCAAACTAGCCAAAAATATGGCTCGACCCCAAACAAAATGCAACTGAAATGATTTTTATACTATATTGCAGAGAAAAAAAGCTAAACAACATATTCAAATTGCACATTCTAGGTTGACGCAAAACTAGTTTTTATTTTTTTGCTTTACGTGTCAACTTTTTCAGTTTTTTCTAAAAAAAACTGAACTATCGGTAAATCTTCGTTTTTCTGTATACGAAGTACCATCCTGATATAAAATGAAGAGCTGAGCCGGAAAATGAAAGTAAATTTGATGTAGAATGTACGAGAAAAAAGTGTCATAATCATCAATATGTAATTCTACCCTTCTCATCGTTGCGACTTCTTTTTCACCATAATATCAGAAGGCTACTATTCTGACTTAAAATGATTAGCTGAGCCCCTAAATCAAATTAACCTGATGTAATGTCTGCTAGAGAACCCGTTTCATATTCATCAATATGCACTATTTTATTTTCATTTGACATGTTTGTTTTAGCAATTACTGTCCACCAATTCGTTTATTGTTGGTAAAAAAAAAAATAATAAGTAGGCTAATAAATTATGGTTGGCTCGTTTAAAAGACCAGTTAATGCACAGAAGGCAACTACGTCACTTTCATAACCTTCGTTTGCAAGAAATAATATCAACGTTTCATCCCGCGCTTTGTCGAAGCGATTTCTCGGATAAAACCGTAAGCTAAGAAGTCACAGTTTAAAATTACACCGAGTAATCATTTATTAAGTCGCGTTAATGCCCGTGTTTGATATCTTGCCATCTATAGATACAAAAAAACAATCATTCGATGTATCTGTCACCTAACAAGCTAAAAAAAATTTCACTGCGTCTTATCTCCTTTCCCAGTGACTGGATATTTAAAGATAAGAGATCATTTTTGTTTGCGTCATCATTTCAATCAAAGATCTACAGTCTGAAATGGTAAACTAAAGTATCCAACCGCAAGTAGTAAATTTTTTGGACATTAATATCAAAGAACTGTTTTATAAAAAATAGTGGCATTCATCGATAGAAAGATACTGGAACTGCTCCAGTACAGAACCTTGAAACTGTGGTTCCAATGCTCCGATATGGTATCCGTACTGCGAAATTTCTTAGGAGCCGAACGATCTGGGTCATGGGATCTCCACTTAAAATCTGGTGAGATCTCCACTACCTTATCTGGTGGCATCTGGGCACAACAATTACACAAAATCCTACCAGTTTTACATACAGCGAATGGTCAAGCTCCAAGAAACCCATCCTGCCGTTTATCAAGCCTTCCACAATGATATGCATGTGATCAAACGTTCTGATAGATTCTGGGCTGGGCTCTCCACGGATCTTGTCATTGAGCAAGAGCTCATGCGTTGTCTCAAAACGGCTGGTGGTCTTACCCATGAAAGTGGTATGACAGAGGTTCAAAGGTCTTTTTGGGTTCTGTCTTGATCAGTCTGCTCTACACTAAATCTTCTGAAGGAGGGTATGTCACTGGTTTTCTATGGAACTAGTGAACAACACAAGGACACGTCCGAGCTGAGGCAGCTAAGAAACTGTAAAGACAACCAGATCCTTATCGATTTTACAGGCAGCGCAATCGCGCTGCCTAAGAAAAGAACGATGTTGGCACAATATATTATTATTTTTTTTTCCATACCAGGGCACTTCGTATCGAAGGAGTTGCTGTAGAATCTTCGAAAAGGGCTCATTCGATTGGAAATTGGAATGGCCAGTGCCCTTTTTAATAGTCGAAAGTAATTGGAAGGCAACTAATATCCCTTCCACGCCCACCATTTACCCAAACACATCCAATCAAAATTTTGAGATAGCCATTTTTGTCAGCGTAGTTGATTTCCAGATTGAAAATATGATTTTGAGGAGGTCACTCCCCACAACCCTCAGGGCAAGAGTTTTAAGTTATGCCCTGGGGTCATATAAGAACGATATTGGGACAATACATTATTTATCATTTTTTTTTTTAGGCCAGGGCACTTCGTTACGAAGAAGTTGTCGTAGAAGCTTCGAAAAGGGCCATTCAATTGGAAATTGGAGTGGCTTGTGCCCATTTTAATAGTCGAAAGTGATTGGAAGGCAACTAACACCCCTTCCACGCCCACCATTTCCTGAAACACATCCAATCAAAATTCTGGGATAGCCATTTTGTTCAACGTAGTTAATTTCCAGATAGAAATTATGTTTTTGAGGAGGACAGTCCCCCACAGCCCTCAGGGCAAGGGTTAAAAGTTATCCCTGGGGGCATGTAAGGTTTTTATAGAAAGCTGTGTTGTAGATACTTCAAAAAAGGCTCATTCGGTTGGAAATTCAAAGGGCTAGTGCCCTTTTTAATTGTCGAAAGTGATAGGAGGGCAACTAGCCCCCTTCTCATGCCCACCTTTCCCCCAAAAACATTCAATCAAAATTTTAAGATAGTCATTTTGTTCAACGTAGTTAAAATTTCTGGAAATTAGGTCTTTGAGGATGACAACCTCCCCCCCCCCACAATCCTCAGGGCAAGGGTTGTAAGTAATGCCCTGGGGGCATATGAGGTTTTTATAGAACGCGTGGACATAGAAACTTCAAAAAAGGCTCATTCGATTGGAAATATAAATGGCTATTGCCCTTTTTAATAGTCGAAAGTAATTGGAAGGCAACTAAAACCCCCTCCTCGCCCACCATTTCCCATAAAACACTCAATCAAAGTTTAGAGATAGCCATTTTGTTCAACGTAGTTGAAAAGCATGGAAATTATGTATTTAAGGACGACAAACACCCCAGAGCCCCCAGAGCATAGGTTGTAATTTAGGCCCTAGGGGCATATAAGGTTTTTATAGATAGAGTTGTCGTATTACTTCAAAAGGAGCTCATTCAGTTGGAAATTGAGAGGGCTAGTGCCCTTTTTAATAGTAGAAAGTGATTGGAGGGTAACTAACCCCCCTATCACGCCCACCTTTCCTCTAAACACATCCAATCAAAATTTTCAGATAGCCATTTTGTTCAACGTAGTAGAAGGTTCTGGGAATTAGGTCTTTGAGAATGAACCCCCCCCCCCTCCCAAAGCCCTCAGGGCAAGGGTTGTAAGTTATGCCCTGGGGGTATATAAAGTTTTTACTGAAAGTGTTGTCGTAAAAACTTCGAAAGGGCTCATTTGACTAGAAATTGAAAGGGCTAGCGCGATTTTTAATAGTTGAAAGTGTTTGGAGAGCGAATAACGCCCTTCTGAGGCCCACCATATCCCCAAACACATCAAATCACAATTTTGAGATTGCCATTTTGTTTAACGTAGTTGAAAGTTCTGGAAATTAGGTCTTAGAGGATGACAACCATCCTAGCAGCCCTTAAGGTAAGGGTTGTAATTTATGCCTCGGGGGCATATAAGGTGCTTATATAAAGCGTTGTCGTAGAAACTCAAAAAGGGCTCATTCGATTGGAAATCGAAAGGCTTATTGCCCCTTTTAGTAGTCAAAAGTGATTGGAAAGCTTGACATTTTTATAGTAAAGATCGATGTGGGTATAATGTATTATTTTTTTTTATTGTTGCTGTTTAGACCAGGGCACCTAGTATCGAAGGAGTTGACGTGGGAACTTTGAAAAGGGCTCATTCGATTGAAAATAGAAAGGGCTGATGCCCTTTTTAATAGTCGAAAGACTGGAGGGCAACTAATCGCCCTCCCACGCCCACCATCCATTTGCCCATTATGTTTAAAAACTAAATGTTGTCTTAAAATTAAAGCAAAATGCACTGTTTTAATGCTACTTCCCAATAAGGCATCTCAGCAGTACCCCAAAAACTAGATTAGTTGATAGTGCCTTTATCCGGAATCCCAGGTTTCAAATAGCAGGCCAAACTATAAGGTCTTAAAAAATGAAAAGGTTTAAAGTATTATTTTCTTGTTCACTGAAAAGACTATGTTAATATAAAACCAACAGAAATTAATAAAAAAAAAAAATTTTCCACAAAATAAGTTTTTCAAAGAAAAGTAAAGAACTCCATTAAACAAAAAATGAGCAAAAATAAAATCAAATAATCTACCAAGCGTGAAACTACCGCAAATCAGCATCGATAAATAAATAAAACCCAAAACGAACAGAAATTACAATAAATAACCGAGTAAAAATCAAAACGAGCGGAAAATAACACAAGTTGAGTTCAAACCCCTATGCCTTCCCAAGGCCAGAACATAATTTGCACTTTACTGAAAAAAAATACAACTTAATATACATTGTCAGTTTAATATACATAGGCCTATACTGATATTTAGTAGTCAAAATGTTAACATTATTTGATTTAATGAAGTTATAAAAGTAAAAACGTTTATATTTTTTCAGTAAAGTGCAAATTTTTTGACCTTGGGAAGGCAAATGACAGATGCCAATTTTCGTACATCAGCTGCAGTTTTCATGCTGAAGTCAGCTTCGAAGGAGGAAGTAAGGGTTACTGGAGAAGACGCTCTGATCATGATATATGGCTCATCAAAAGGGGAAAATCTGAATGAACTCGGCAGAGAATTTTTTAAAAAGAAGGTGACTACTACTAGCACGCTCGTCCACCCAGGACAGTTACCACCAGTTTCTGATGTGGCTAAATTCCACAGTTACAGGGTTTTCTACCAAATTCAGGTATGGAGTAGAGATCCTGATTCTGAACTTAAAACCAAGGAATGGGGTTGGAAAAATAAAGATGACTTCTTGTATCCATTGACTAATGACGTCCTACCAGCCCCTCGTCTGCTTCTGAAAAACATGAAGTGCTCCTGTCAACTGGAATTTAGCTCAACGAGATGTAGCTGCTTTAAAAACGGCTTAGCTTGCACTGCAGCATGTAAAAAGTGCAAAGGGACAATAAGTTCTAACTCTCCAAGAATTGGAAGTTATACCAATGAGGAGAACCTCGAAGTTTAGATATCTGAATTAAAAGAATATGTTTTGAATACTAGTCGGAGTTTGATTCTGTCTTTCATATGTTCATGACGTTGATTCGATAATTTTATCAGATGTGAAGACTAGTCAGTGTGTTGACAATAGTTTATTCTAAGAGGGATTTTAAATGTCGGCCGCTGAAAACAAGTTTCATTGATAATTTCTATTTTCTAAATATTTTTAATGTTTTAATAAACATCTTGCAATCACTTTTTTTTAGGGCGACCCATCAGGTGATGGAGCCAGTGACGATCAGATTAAGGCTAATTATTAGATCTCAAAACCGACAATTTAGACAGCGAAAGATGTTCTGGTAAAAAAAATAGGCGTCACGACGACGAGAAGCGTAACAAACTCATATTGATGACTATGAAACTTTTTATATACCGTACAGCAAATTTGACTCCATTTCCGCACTTATCTCGTCTTTTTACATCGGAGTAATAATTCAGTTCAAGAAAAACGAACAATTACCGGAACTTTTTTTTTTTGGAAAGTGAGAAAACTGACACGATACGCAAAAAAAACTTGTTTTTGCGTCGACCTAGAATATGCCACTTTGGATATGTTGTTCAGGTTTTTTCCTCTACAACATGGTGTAAAAATCATTTCTATTGCAATTTGTTTTTGCCAACAATCGACGAATTGGTGGACAAAAAGTGCTGAAAGAAATATGTAAAATGAAAATAAAAAAGTGATATTGATCAATATGAAACGGGTTTTCTAGTAGACATTACATCAGGTTAATTTGTTTTTCGGGTTGAGATCATCATTTCATGTCAGAATTGTTGCCTTCTGATAGTATGGTGAAAAAGATGTCACAACGATGAGAAGGGTAAAATCACATATTGATGATAATGAAACTTTTTCTGGTACATTGTACATCAAATTTGCTTTCATTTTCAGGCTCAAATCTTCATTTTACATCGGGATGATACTTCACATAAAGAAAAATGAACATTTACCGACAGTTCATTTTTTTTTAAAAACTGAAAAAATTGACACGAAAAGGAAAGAAAAAACTAGTTTTCATCGACCTAGAATGTGCAACTTTGGATATGTTGTTCAACTTTTTTTTCTCTACAACATGGTGTAAAAATCATTTATGTTGCAATATGTTTGGGGTCAAACTCTAGTTTACCTGTACTAATTCCTAAGATTACCATTTCCGTAATAACCCGTTGGATTTTTTCTTTACTAAGTCAGCGCTAGTGAGCTTGCTTTGGTCACACATTATAGCAATTTAATAGCCAGATGTTTAAAAGTAGGGTTCTATCTTTTGAAGTAACTATGAGAAACATTTGGAAAGATATTGGTATTCTTTGATTATCGTTTATAGTGTTTTCAGGAAAATAGCGTGCAAAAAGAGCCTTGACATAGGACGATAAATTTACCTTGTTCTTCATTCAGACATAATATCCATCAGTTTGTTACTTACAAAAGTGTCTATGCAGCAAGTTAGCATCGGATGCTATACCAAGCTAAATTTGCTTCAACTTAATTCTAAATAGTCTTTTTAATTCACTTGTGATGCACAGTTTGTCATCAGAACAAGTTTTCACCTCTCTTTCAGAGAAAGAGTTTATGTGTTTTTTTTATAAGATTTTGAAATTAGAGACCTTACCTTTAATGTTTCTTAATTGCTTATGCTTTTTCTTTATATTTGCCAATAATTAGATTTGCTGTGTTTAAAGTTTGGTGTTTTAATCTCTGTTATTTGATTTGTCTGTTTATAAAAGAAAGTCCTTAGAGACCCAATCTTCAAAGTTTTTAAGAGATTCTGGGATTCTAAAACATAAATTACTCCAAAACACAAGCCGAAAAACCAAAAAAACAACAAAAGCTGTGTTATAGGGATTCTAAAAAAAAACACAAACACAGAGATTATAAAAACAAAGCGTAAGAAACACAAACTATTAAGAAGTATCTATCAAACGAGGAAAGAAAACAAGCAAAAGACATAGGAGCAGAGAGAGAGAGAGATATTATGAAGGGAGAGAGAGAGGGGGAAGGAGAGAGAGAAAGAGAAAGTAAAAATGCTGAACACCTTTGTTTTTCGCTTTATTGCAATCTATTTTGGTCTTTGAATGAAATTTTATAAGCCTTTCTCTTCTCCCCTTGAAAGATTTCCCAAGCACTACTTGTAAAAACAATAAAATCAAAGGGTTTTTAGTATTTAATCTCCAAATCCACCAAAATATGATAAAGGTATTTTATGGCAAATGGATCGTATATCAGAGGCAACGCTGTAGCGTTGCCTATAGTAAAGGCCATACGGCTCCAATGTTTTATCCTCCTTCCTCCTTTAATGTTTTATTATTATTTATGATTTTTTTCTTTCCCAGAGGCACTTTATATCGAATGAGTCATTGTAGAAACTTCAAAGAGGGCTCATTCAATTGGAAATCGAGAGATCTAGTGCCCTTTTTAATAGTCGAAAATGATTGGAGGGCAACTAGCCCCCCCACGCCCATCCTTGCCTCAAAAACATCCAATAAAAATTTCGAGATAGCCATTTTATTCAGCGTAGTTAATTTACAGATAGAAAATATATTTTTGAGGAGGATACTCCCCCCCAACCCTCAGGGCAAGGGTTTTAAGTTATGCCCTGGGGGCATATAAGGTTTTTATAGAAGGCGTTGTCAACTTCAAAACAGGCTCATTCGATTGGAAATTCAAATGCTAGTGCCCTTTTTAATAGTCGAAAGTGATTGGAGTGTAACTAGCACCCTCCCCCCCACGCCCATCATTTCCCCAAACACATCCAGTCAAAATTTTCAGATAGCCATTTTGTTCAGGGTTGTTGATTTATAGAGTGAAAATATGTTTTTGAGGTGGACACTCCTCCACAAACCACGTGGCAAGGGTTTAAGTTATGATAAGCGGGCATATATCGTTATTATAGAAGGAGTTGTTGTAGAATATTTAAAAAAGGATCTTTCGATTGGAAATTAAATGGCTAGTGCCCTTTTTAATAGTCGAAAATGATTGGGGGGCAACTAGCCCCCACCCCACGCCCATCATTCCCCCAAACACATCAAATCAAAATTTAGAGATTGCCATTTTGTTCGGCGTAGTTGATATTCAGGTAGAAAATACATTTTTGGGGAGAACACTCCCAAACAACCCTCAGGGCAAGGGTTTTAAGTTATGCCCTGGGGGCACATAAGGTTTTTATAGAAGGCGTTGTCGTAGAAACTTCAAAACAGGGTCATTCGATTGGAAATTAAAGGGCTAGTGCCCTTTATAATAGTCGAAAGTGATGTGAGTGCAACTAGCCCCCCCCCCCCGACGCCCATTTTTTCCCCAAACACATCTAATCAAAATTTTGAGATAGCAATTTTGTTCAGCGTAGTTGATTTCCAGATAGAAAAGATGTTTTTGAGGAGGACACTCCCCCACCACCTTTATGGTCAGGGTTTTAAGATTTGACCTGGGGGCATATACAGTTTTTATAGAAGTGTTGTCGTAGAAACTTTAAAAAAAGCTCATTCGATTGGAAATTCAAAGGGATAGTGCCATTTTTAATAGTCGAAAGTGATTGGAGGGCAACTAACCCACCTCTCACGCCCACCTTTCCCCAAACACATCCAATCAAAATTTTGATACAGTCATTTTATTAAACGTAGTTTTAAGCTCTGGAAATTAGGTCTTTAGGGATGACAACTCCCCCACAGCCCTCAGGGCAAGAGTTGTAATTTAAGGATTCTCCAAATCCTTCCAATTATTTCTTATGGAAGGGATGCTCGTATAAACTCTGGAGACGTCTCATTTGACTGAAAATTGAAAGTTCTTGTTCACTTTTTAAGAGTCAAAAGAGATTGGGGGGTGACTAGCCCCTCCTCCTCCACGCCCTAAATGCATCAGATAAAAATTTTGAGACAGACATTTTGTTAGAATAGTTCAAAGTTCTGATAACAAAAAACTCCAGTGTCGACACAGCCCACCAGGGCCCGGGGATAGGCGTCGTAAGTTTTGCCCTGGGGCATGACTTATTAAAGGAGGTTTATAACTTATGAGAAGGGGTTTTGTATGGGAAGCACACATAGGAAATCTATTATAATTATCCAATTATAAGGTTAAAATACATACTCTGAGATAGATGTAAAATTGCTTTGGCACACAAAATCCTATTAGGGTCAATTCCAAACAGTCGTGATCCCTTTGTGTCAGCAAGTGAAATGGTCTAAACCCCCTTATTGGAGCTATTTTTTCAATCCATTCATTGTTGTTAATCGCTGTCCACAATTTTATGCAAGCTTTCTATTGTTAATATATAAGGTTTTTATAAAAGTGGTAATGGTTTATACTTTGAAAAAAGACTCATTCTTTTTTAACTTAATGTTATAGATCCTTTTTTTAATGTAAATAATAATCGGACATTAAGCACCCCCCCCCCCCCATCCCATAAAAACTTAAAACTTTTTGCAATAAAAAACGAAAAAAAATTAATTAAAAAAAACTTTCCTAAAAATAATTTTTTCAAATAAAATTAAAGGCCATTTTAAACTTAAGCTCAGGATATACAAATACATGTTAAAATTCAAACTAAAAACGACCAGAAATTACTATTAAAGAATAAATGAAACCCAAAACGAACAGAAATTAAATAAACAATCATAGCAAAAAACATACAACAAGTAATAATATAAACGAATAAATAAATCTTAAAACAAGTTAAAAATAAATTGAATATTCATATCAAGTTTGAACCTAATTGAGATAACCATAAACAACAATGTCTATATCGTCTCACTGCGTAAGCTTAAAACCTACTGTGTCACTGGCTCTTCACTGAAAGTGAATCATGTTATAAATATTCCCTTTTTTACTTAATAAAGAAGATAAATATTAAAGTTTTGAACTGATGAGCTTTCAGCAATTAATATCATTATACATCAAATATTCAGTTTAATTTATTAGTTCTTTTCAAGATTAGTCAAGACAAATATAGTTTCACTACAAACAAAATTTGGATACCACTTCTTTAACTGTAAAAACCTATAGCCTTCTGCGTCATTGGTGCTTCACTGAAAACGAATTACTATTATATTACAAATTTATTGTTTTCCAGTTCTTACAGCATTGAGAATGAAAATAAAATTAAAGTAAAAAAAAAAAAATCTTGAACTGATGGATCTTTCAACAATTAATATCATTATATATCTAATATTCAATTTGATTTTGTTTATACTTTCTAAGACTGTTCAAGACTCATATAGTTTTGCCTTTTTTTTTAACTCTGCCATTTTTTCTAACTAATCGTGTTGGTTGGTTATATTCTATGGCTTCTAGGCTTTTCTATTTGAGCGGAAAACTGCACCTCAAACTTTGTGGAACATGCATTTTCTTGCATGAAACACCAAAATATAATAAAATGTCAAGTTTCGGAGTGTTCCACCACTCGCAAGCAGGTGCCATTGGTATTTTTGAGTCCGTATGGTCAATTTAGGGGGTGGAGGGTAGGCTAATTCTCATAGCAGCCCCATTCCGTCTTGGTATGATTCACACTTTCAACACCTGGCGTCCGGACTATCATATAATCTACCAAGCATACAACTACCCCAAATCAGTATCAAGAAATAAATGAAACCCAAAACGAACAAATATTAAAATAAATATTAGAGTCAAACTCAAAACGAGCATAAATTAATAAGAGTAGGGTTCAAAACCCCTATGCTTTCTAAAAGCCAGAATATAATTTGTACTTTACTGAAAAAAATTCAAATGAGTTTACTGAAAAAAACATGCGCATTGTCAATTTAATATACATATGCTGATATTTATTCCCTAAAATCTTAATTAATGAAAGAATTATTTTCAGTAAAGCGCCAATGACGCAGTAGGTTTTAGGCTTCTGCAGTGGGGCGATACCCAGACTCTTGTTTGTAGTTACTTTTATTCGATTCAAACTTTATTTGCATATTCAATTAAAGTCTTACTTGTTTTAAGATTTATGTATTCATTTACATTAATATATATTGTATGTTTGTTCGCATTGATTGTTCTTTAATTTATGTTCGTTTTAAGTTTCATTTATACTTTAATAACAAAATATTTGTTTTTGTTTTAAGCTTGATTTTCTTATTCAATCCAAGCATTTCTCGCTTTAAGATCTATTTATTCATTTATATTATTACCTGTTCTATGTTTTTTGCTATGATTGTTTATTTAATTTCTGTTCGTTTTGGGTTTCATTTATTCTTCGATAGTAATTTCTGGTCGTTTTGAGTTTGTATTTTAACAGGTATTTGTATCTCCTGAGCTTAAGTTTAAAATGGCCTTTACTTTTCTTTGAAAAACTTATTTTTCGGAACGTTTTTTTTTAATTAATAATATCAAAGGTTATTTTGATACAAGTGAGAACAGAAATTGGTGCTAGATTCAAAAAGTAAGAAATTTCAGCCCCATCGAACTTTCAATTTTTTTTTAGTGACGTAATTTGCTTTTAACTTGAAATTAGTATCTCTGGGTGTAATTTGACTTTAAATATATTATTTTAAGTTGAATCTAGTTTCGAACATTTGACAATCGTAAGAATTAAATTTGAAATGATTTACTTTAAAATCTTTAAATGACCAAAAACTAAAAGCAGTAAAATAAATTATACAGAAGTTAAAAAAAAACTGATGTGAAATTTCAAATCAGAAGACCAAACATTATAGGACCAAGGTAGTTTTGAAATATTCTATTCACAACAAATTTCTGTGTAATAACTGACCAAGACTTTGAAATTTAAGTCTAAAACTTACATTTTACAGCAGAAAATGCAATTAGTAACACCGTAGTGGCATTTAGCACAATTCATAAAACTATTTTGGAAATAAGTTCAACAACACAGATGGATTTTGAAATATATGAAATAAAAAAAAAAGAAGTTTTTTTTAACTGAAAGTAAGAAGCGACATTAAAACTTAAAACGAACAGAAATTATTGCGTATATGAAAGGGGCTGTCCCCTCCTCAACGCCTCGCTCTTTACGCTAAAGTTGTTTATATTGTTTTAAAAAATAAAGTTGTGTGACAGAGTCAAACTTTAGCGTAAAGAGCAAGGCGTTGAGGAGGGGACAGCCCCTTTTATATACGGAATAAATTCTGTTCGTTTTAAGTTTTAATGTCGCTCCTTACTTTCAGTTGAAAAAACTTGTTTTTTTTATTTAATTTCTGAACGTTTTTGAATTAATGGAGCTTTGATTTTGGCTCACCGTAGATGAATAATCAGAATGAAACTTGTAAATTAATTTTACTTGTTTTGGGTAAATGGCTTTCTCGAAATTTTGTTCTGACGTAACTTTCGAATTAACTTACGTAACGAACTTTTATATTTGTACGTTTTTATTACGATTATTAGGGAGTTTACCCCTAGTCAATACCTCGAGCTTTACGCTAAAGTTCGAATTTTGTTCGGATCATAAACCCTGAATCACAAAGGCTGGTTAATTAGAATAGATAGCTCTTTTGAAAGTACTAAAAAAACTTTAGCCTAAAGGGCAAGGTATTGAATAGGGGGCAAATCCCTCATATATATAATCATTTCTGTTTGTTATAAGTTTCAATGTTACTCCTTATTTTCAGTTGAAAAAACTTGTTTTTTTTATTTAATTTCTGATCTTTTTTTGAATAATGCCGGGAAATCTGGCGCCCCTTTCATAGAAAATTCCCTTCCCCCAAAGAAATATCCTACATGGAAAGATCCTCCCCCGTAAACCTCTCCTGTGACCCCCCCCCACCTGAAAAAATCTCTCTTGAAACGTCTGTATACTTCCCATTAACCAATACTATATGTAAACAATGGGCAAAGTTCATAACTTGCAGCCCTTCCCCCAGGAACTGTGGGGGATTAAGTCATCCTCAAAGACATATTTATTAGATTTTCGGCTATGCCGCACAAAATGGCCATCTCAAAATTTTGATTGGGTGGCTTCGGTAAAAAAAATGAGCGTGGGAGGGGGTCTAGTTGCCCTCCAATTATTTTGGTCACTTAAAAAGGGCACTAAAACTTTTAATTGCCATTCAGATGAGCCCTGTCACGATATTCTAGGACTACTGGATCGATACGATCACCCCTGGGAAAATAAAAAAAAAAAAAAAAAAAACATACAAACACGCATCCGTGATCTTCCTTCTGGCAAAAAATACAAAATTCTACATTTTTGCAGATAGGAGCTTAAAACTTCTATAGTAGGATTCTCTAGTACGCTGAATCTGATGGTGTGATTTTCATTAAAGTTCTATGACTTTTAGGGGCTGTTTCCTTCTTTTTTCGAAAATAAGACAAGTTTTCTCAGGCGCGTAACTTTTGATGGGTAAAATTAAACTTAATGAAACTTATATATTTGAAATCAGCATAAAAATTTGATTCTAGTGATGTATCTATTGGTATTAAAATAACGGTTTTTAGGGTTTTGGTTACTATTGAGCCGGGTCGCTCCTTACTTACAGTTCGTTACCACGAACTGTTTGAAAATGGTATCTTCTACTACTTACGAAAAGAAAGGTTGACGCCTTAAAGTTCAGAACAAGAGCATAGAAATTATTGTAAAAGAAGGGATGGATTCACAAGTTTTATTTCTATGTACCTTAAAGTTTGAACAATCTAAACAAAGTAAGCTATTAAAATGAAGAATCAAAATTTTATATAGTATTAGTCTACAATTGTGTCAACTTACAAGTGTAGCAGGGGGACGAGAATACTTAAAAAAATCATAAATAATTAAATTCTGATGGGGCGGTGATTATTTTTTCTGGTGAGAAAAACAACTAAGTATATTACAAAATGTATGGGGGGGGGACCTGCATATAAACATTCTTGATTCCTGATCCAACAAAACTGTTGCTTTAATTGGTAACTTATGCGGTTTGTATTTAACTCCTAATATTGGTTATCCAAAGTGTATAAAAAAAATCAGCATTTCTAGTATTTGCTAAGAATTGAGAATAAAAAAGCGTTATATACGATACCCAAAATTATCAAACCAGTCATGTTGTCAAACGTAGTTTCTTATTCATTTTCTGTTCGTTCTTTTGCTATTGAGACCCGCTGCATGAAACTATCTTAAATACCTGAACTTTTAAAAATGGATCTACCGCCCAAGTTTGGTCTAATATGACATAAAGAAAAATTATGCATTTTTGTATGCTAATTTTAAATAGGTAAGCCTCATTAATTTTGAATTTGCTTATCAAAAGTTAGGTTTATATTTAGACTAATCAAATTCCAATATTTGGTCATATAGAAAAATTTTGTGACATGACTGAATAAATAGTTTTATTATTTTAATGAGATATATTAACCAAAAGACATATCTAACCAACATCCCATTGCATTCCATCCCCCCATTACACTTTCTGGCTGAAGGACCTTTAGACGGCGATCAGCACCACCGGTTCGGACCTTAAGCGTCTAGTGCCACATTCTTTACCTTTTTTTTTACCATTACCAAAAGAAGGTCTCTGACGCCTAATTCTTATGTGGGTATGTTCATTGTCTGACGGTACCGTAGCAACCTTTATTTCTTCACCACTGACTTCCAACTTGCGTGCATCAGAAGCCAACCTTTTGTCTCTAGCTGATTCTGGTCTTGCTGAAAAGAGAGACTTTTTAAAATGACATTAAATTAAAAAAAAATTGTTTCAATTGAAAGCGTAGACTGAATTACTAAAATCCCTAAACGAACATAAATTATCCTCTATATAGGCGACACAGCTGCCTCCTCGGCCCTTACCCTTTATACTAATGTTGAACTAATCCCTAAGGGAAAGACAAGCCGAGGTGGTTAGTGCGTTAGACTTGTAACCCTTTGTCCTTGAAGACAGGGGATCCATTCCACGTTTCGCTGGTTATTTGGCTTCGAACTCGGGTCAGTGGCGTGACTCTGTAAGCTTAGGCAGAGTCAACCCAGCTCTAAATGGGTACTTGGAAAAAATATAAGGGCTGGTAAAGAGGAAGGCAGTGTGAAAGCACAGAATTGCTGGCCCCAGCCCCCAATTGCGCCTCCTGGCTGAAGGGTAATGAAAATGAAATCAGCACCACCAGTAAGGATTGTAAAATCCAGTATCGAATTCTTTACCTTTAATTGAAAGCATTTCGATGTGCAAGAAATGTAGGCAGCAAACAATTGCAAGTATTGATCATACTTCTCTTTCATTGTCGCATTTGTTCTTGAAGTATGATGGAGAAAAGTAAAACCCAGCATAGCGAGTGGGGATGAACTTCTCATATATAAGATAATTTCTGTCCGTTCTTAGTTCTAATGTTACTCTTTACTACCATTATATATGCATAAACATGTTTTACCAAATGATAGTAAAGAATGACATGACAACTTAAAATAAACAGAAATTGTTCTGTACATCCAGGGGCTAAGATAAGATGTTTATTCCTGAGAAATCAAACAGTTCGTGGTAACGAACTGTAAGTAAGGAGCGACCCGGCTCAATGGTAACCAAAACTCTAGAAAACGGGTTTTTGATACCAACAGATACATCAAAAGAATCAGATTTCAATGCTGATTTCAAATACATAACTTTCATTAAGTTTAGTGCTACCTATTAAAAGTTACGCGCCTGAGAAAATTTGCCTGATTTTCAAAAAAAAGGGGAAAGACTCCCTAAAAGTTACAGAACCTTAATGAAAATCACACCATCATATTCAGCGTATCAGAGAACCCTACTGTAGAGTTTTCAAGCTCCTATCTACAAAAATTTTGAATTTTGTATTTTTTGCCAGAAGAAAGATAACGGTGCGTGTTTATTTGTTTTTTGTTTTTTTTTTTCCCAGGGGTGATCGTATCGACCCACTGGTCCTAGTATATCGAGGGATGGATCATTTGAATGGAAATTAAAAGTTCTAGTGCCATTTTTAAGTGACAAAAAAATGGAGGGCAACTAGGCCCCCTCCCACGTTCATTTTTTTCCTAAAATCACCCGATCAAAATTTTGAGATAGCCATTTTGTTCAGCATGGTCTAAAATATGATAATTATGTCTTTTAGGATGACTTAATCCCCCGAAGCCCCCGGGGGGAGGGCTAAAAGTTATCAAATTTACCCAATGTTAACATATAGTATTGGTTATTGGGAAGCATACAGAAGTTTTCAGGAGGTTTTTTTTCTGGTAGTGGGGGGGGGGTAGGGGGTTATGTTGGAAGATCTGTCCATGAAGGAAGTTTTCATGGGGGAAGGAAAGTTGCCATGAACGGGGCGCCGGACTTGCCAGCATTATTTATTGGTTATTGGGAAATATACAGACATTTTCAGGAAGGATTTTTTTTGGAGGGTGGGGCTGGAGGAGAGGGTTACTCGGGAGAATCTTTCTGTGGAGGATGTTTCTTTGGGGTAAGGGACATTTCTATGAAGGGGGCGCCGGATTTCCAAGCATTATTTAAAAAACGATCAGAAATTGAATTTAAAAAAAACAAATTTTTTTTTCAACTGAAAGTAAGAAGCAACATTAGAACTTAAAACGAACTGAAATAACTATATATATGAGGGGGTTCTTCCCCTAGTCAATACCTCGCTCTCTACACTGCAGTTTTTTTTAGGGCTTTCAAAAGAGCTTTCTAATTAAAAGGTCTTAGTGATTCAGGGGTTTGTTAATTATTTTTTTTTTAACTTTTAAAATAAAAAGCGTGGTATTGACTAAGGAGAGAACCCCCTCATATACGTAACAACATATACGTAATAAAAAAAACATTAAAAAAAACAAGGGATACGGCTCAATAGTAATCGAAACTTTTAAAAACAGAATTTTGATGTCAATAAATGTATCAAAAGAATGGGTTTATAATGCTGATTCTAAATATATAAATTTTATTAAGTTTAGTATTACTCATCAAAGGCTACGAGCCTGAGAAAATTTACCCGATTTTTTAAAGACGGGGGAAACATCCCCTACAAGTAAAATTTTTTTAATGAAAATCACACCGTCAGATTCAGCGTATCAGAAAACCCTATTACATAGGTTTCAAGCTCATATCTGCAAAAATCTGCAACTTTGTATTTTTTGCCAGAAGAAAAATATACGAATATATAAGTTAGTTGCGTAAGTTAATTTGTAAATTACGTCATAACCAAATTTAGAGACATCCATTTAGCAAAAGAAAAGTACAATTTTTATTCAAATTTTGTTTACTTATTTAATGACGGTGGGCCAAAATAAAAGCTGCATTAACTGAAAACGATAAGAAATTAAATAAAAAAATAAGTTTTTTAAACTGAAAGTAAGAAGCGACATTAAAACTTAAAACGAACAGAAATTATTCCGTATATGAAAGGGGCTGTCCCCTCCTAAACGCCTCGCTCTTTACGCTAAAGTTTGACTGTCTCACAACTTTATTTTTTAAAACAAAAAAAAACTTTAGCTTAAAGAGCGAAGCGTTGAGGCGGGGCCACCCCCTTACATATACGGAATAATTTCTGTTCGTTTTAAGTTTTAATGTCGCTCCTTACTTTCAGTTTAAAAAACTTTTTTTTTATTTAATCTATATCAAGTGCCCTGATCAGCCTAATCTGCACTTTAGATTAAAAGAACACACAGACACACACACACACTCACACAAAAAAAAAAAACAAGCAAATATAACAATTAGAAACAATTATCAAAATTAAAATATCGTAAGTAAAGATCTGAAGTAAATTAATTGTTAATATTGTTGACTTTTAAAGGTTGACTGTCATCCTTATCCGACGCTCCAGCAGCGTCAAAAAAGCTGTCCACAAAATCAATTTACCGTTTTCCTCATACAACTTAGTTGACTTTATGCCGTAAGAAAAAAGTTGAACTTTATTTAACCTTTTCAAAAGAGTCCGCAGAGTTTAGCCAAAAACAGAAGACTTGTGGAAAATTCCCAATAAACCAAACAGAAACAAGGGTCTGCATATATAATTGTGTATATTTGTTAAAATAATTTGCTTGGTAAAAGAATAAGAGTTAAACCAAATAAATTTCATCCAAGCCTTGCTTATTAAAAAGAAGAAAATGCTTAAGAAGATGGTGTTTTCAGATCCATGTCTGGTTAATTCAGTTACTTGCTATGAAAAATTGCAGTAAAGTCAAAAAGGTGAAGTTCTTGTGTAAGCGGGACCAACTTTACAGTGCTCAATTTCATGATAAACTTAATTAACATTGATGATACCGGACGAGCCCTGCATTAGTCACAGTTTCATCTGATACTTCCTCCATGGTATGTGTTATTTTTTCTATTCTTCTGTTGAAAGATGTCTCTAAGACTGTTAAATCTTCACCAAAATTCTCTTTTATCAGATAAATCGACACCAAGGCTATTTATCTTTGCGAGAAATTAAATTGGCTCTAAAAAGGCTCCCTGGTGTACAACGTTATAAATTTGGAAGGGATCAAAATATGCATTAAGGTATTAGACAACTTGCGATGTATCAAAGTGAAAAAAACACAATTATTCTAATTAAAAAGGGTCCAACTTGAAGTTGATTTAGTAGTTTTTTCACTAATGATTTGCGGTTAATTAAATAAAAAGTTTTTTGTGAATCAAAAGCATTTTTAGTTAGGTATTTGCTTTTTTCAAGCCAGTTACATATTTTGTCTTTAAGGTGAACAGAATAGCGGGTGGCCGACATAGAGTGTAAGCATCAGGATTGCCTCTGGTCAGTATTTGAGATTATTTTTATTTTCAACCAGTCAGTTAAAAAGCTTCTATATAATTTGGAGAAAATTAGAGTAAGTGTAACGAGTTGGAAATGATGAAAATCTTACCTGTTACCTTTCTTTTTTACGGGAGCAATAAAACCTAATTTCCAACAGTTTGAGAATTTATATTTAGGGGTATTTTCAATAAATATACATTTTTAAATATTGTCAATAAAGGTTGAATCGGAATGTCAAGCGGACAAGTGCTTGATTTTTAAATGTTCTTTTTTTTCCCTCGCATCTAAGGGCAAAATAAATGGGAATTAAGAGAGTTCAAGTTAAAAAAAAGTGTCTAAAGCAGAGCAGGGAATCCTTATAAAAGAAAATGTATTCAGGTTTTGGCTGACCACATATATCATCCGCCAAGTATGACCGCGGGAATCTCAATGGTGAATTTTCAATTTCAATATCGTTTGATTTGCAAGAAATTTTCAGCTATTTTCCGAAATTCCCATCAAAACATTTTTGGAATAGGCTTTACTATTAAAATGAAACAAACTAATAGTTACCATTCCCGATTTAACATTTAAATCAATTTTTCAGTTGGCAGTTCTTTTTAATATCCGTTTTTCATTTTTCTGTTAAAATATCTCGAGTTCGCTCTTTACTGGGTTGCTCCTACGAGGACACCCATGATCAGGTAACCTGAACCCTTAGCTGACATCTATGGGCTCAACGTTTACAAGAAAAACTACCGAATTACTAAACAAAGTACTTACCAATAGCAGCAGCTATTGAAACAACTAAAATCAGTAGAATCAATTTCATTATCACTTTTACTTACTAAATAATATTTTAGTAGCTTTCTTGTTCTCTTTATAGTAGTGAAGGTATGTAAATATACTCTAGAGTAAGACAACAGCGCAAAAGGATGGGCAAACCCAAGACGGGTTGATCCATACAAAAGTTGTTAACAAAGTAAATATGGAAATCTCAAGTTTTTTGGTTAGCTTTGTTCTTTCAGCTGAATCATTAAGTTTCCATAGCCATTACAATCTAGTTTAGAGGCTTTAATGATGTCAACTGTTATATTTGTTGACAAAATAGTATGAACTTGTGATGGGGCAATTGTTAATATTAATTGGTGAAAAGGTTGTTGTAAAAGATACTGTTATGTAAAAAGTTTTTCTAAGCAGGTCCTCTGCAGAAATCTTTTATAGATTGTAGATAGCATAATTCACTCAATGAAGCACGTATTCATTTTGCAGATTCTGTAAACCTACAACGCCAATTTTCAAATTTAAATTCAAAAGAGGTATGCTTACAGGTATGGTAACGATTAGTTCTATAATTAAGAGTAGAGACAGTTGGATAGCTCAAAATGATATTGGGCTTTATTTAAATTAAAGATTATGGAATGAAACTTAGTCATTTTTAGAGAAATAAAAAACAAGTTTTTCAAGCAAAAATAAAGAGCAGCATTAAAACTAAAAACGAACATTTATTCTATTAATGAGCAGGGAACTGCCACCTCCTAAATCCTCGCATTTTGCACTACAAATTGGCTTTTTGTTCCTTTTCATTAGGAATGTCAGCTCAAAACAAGAGCCGTTTAATTGGAATAAGAAGTATTTGTAAAGCACTATGAGACTTTAGCGTAAATAATGGGGATAATTAACGGTTATTTTCGGTAACCCATATCCAAACGTATATTCGGTAAATATATATATATATATATATATATATATATATATATATATATATATATATATATATATATATATATATATATATATATATATATATATATACACGTTTTTGAATTAATGCAGGTTTTGAATTTGGCTCAAAGTACATGAATAATGAAAACGAAATTTGCATATTAATTTTCCTATTTTTAAACTAGTAATAACCTTATAACAACCTAAGTTTGATTTTTGTTCCAGTTGTTTAAGAATGACTCCACAATCACAAAGTCTGTCTAATTAGAATAATAACCTCTTTTAAAAGTTAAAAAAGAAACTTTAGCGTAAGAGCGAGCTATTGAGGAGAGGCAACCCATCTCCTATACGTAATATTTTCTGTTCCTGTTAATCTTTAATGTTGTATCTCACTTTCATATGAAAAGGCTTGTTTTTATCTAAATACTGATCGTTTTTTGAATAATGTACGGAAATTCAGATCCCCCTCCATGGAAAATTCCCTTGCCCCTACGAGAAATTATCTCGATAAAAACAAGTTGATTGAGCATGTATCAACTTAATTAAGTTGAAATTCTAGGACCACTGGGTCGGTACGAGGACCCCTGGAAAAAAAAACACGCATCCGTGATCTTTCTTCTGACAAAAAAAAAAAAATTTCACATTTGTGCAGATAGGAGCTTGAAATCTCTACAGTAAGGTTCTCTAAAATGCTGAATCTGATGGTGTGATTTTTATTATGATTCTATGACTTTTAGAGGGTGTTTTCCTCTTTTTCAAAACTTGGGCAACAATTCTCAGGCTCTTAACTTTTTATGGTTTTGAATAAGCTTGATTAAACTTATATATTTAAAATCAACATAAAAATCCTCTTCTTTTAATGTATCTATTTGTATCAAAATTCTGTTTTTTAGAGTTTCGACTACTGTTAAGCCGGATCGCTCCTTACTTACAGTTCATTACCAGGAACTGTTTGATAGGCTTAGAGGGCAAACTCCTGTTTGTGGTAGTTTCTTTTCAATTAAATTTTACCAGATTATTTATTGTAGTTACTAATCTTTGTGGCGTTCACTAATTTATTGATATTGATTAAAGTTTATTTTGCAATTGAATTGCTATTTGACTTTATTTCCACTCGTCATAGGTTTAATATAACTCTTTTTTTTTTTTGAAAAACTGCTTTTGTGAAAAAAGATTTCCAAATTAATTTGCCAAAAATATTTTCAAATTAATTTCTGTTTAATTTTAGTTAAACTGGTTTTTTTGGTTAACGTAGGGAATATTTGATAATGGTAATAAGACATCCATAGCTAAGGTAAGCTTATTACCATTATCATGTATAAGAGTCAGGTTGGCCTCAGAGAATATAGTAGGGAATATTAGTAAAGTCTTTTTTTGTTTTCCTCTTAAGAATCTTATATAGAAAATTCACATATTCCTTGGGCTTCTATTGGGCAGAATTCATACTGTCTACCATCATGTCAATTCCTTGAGTATAGACATTAATCGACCTTTCTCTCAGCAATCCCTGGAAGTTTCAAACTAACTCATTTAACTGTTCCTGAGATATCGTATATACACTCTTTTGACAACCTTGGGTGCACATAATACTTTTTGATTCAGTTTTACGACCCCTCAACATACCCTTAGAACCTCTCAAGGGAATTCAGATACGTCCTTTGGAAAAACTGAATGTACATATTTTCTTCTGAGTTAGTTTAAAATCCCAATTTACATGACCTGAATGTATCAACTTAATGAGCCTAGCTGTTACTTAGATATTACAGATACGCCTTTTTGAAAGACATTGGATCACCCAGCGACTTTTGATTTAATTCGACATCTCCAAAAACATTCCCAAAAGTTCCGATGGAGTACCCTTATCTGCTCCTGAGATACTGTGCTGCTGTTGCCAGCTCCACTATCAACTTCTAATAGTGTAAACAAACAACTCATTTTTGCTAGTATGCCTAGACAAATAAAAAGGGGATAATAAAGATATATTCAAACTGTCCTCTTTGAATTCTACTTTCTTAGTAGTATATAACAGGGTTACCAACTTTTCGGTTCGCGAATATGTCCCCTCAGCATCCAAAAATATGTCATTTGTAGTCAAAATATGCCCACAATGTGTCCATCTTGACATCTCAGAAGCTAAAGGATATTTTTCTTACCACTTGGGGTATTGACCAAAAGACGCTTTTTAAACCTTTTTCAAAGCGCCCAATTAACATAAAATATAATGAAAAAGAATCATTTACTTGAGAAATTAAACGAAAACTTACCAAGTTTGAAGTTTGATTGTAATTCTACTACAAAGAAGGAGCGCCAGCGCAACTGAGAGTTCAACTGAGATAGACCTGTGCAATCGCCTCGATTGACCAAAACAACACTAGTATTTTAATGTCATTGTAATATGCGGTGGTTAAGCTCATGATGAAACGCTCAGAGTTCAACGGGAACGGACATTCGGAGGGCGGTTGAATTCTCAGCTATGCTGGTGTTCCTTCTTTGGAGTAGAATTACAATCAAACCTCAAACTTGGTAAGTTCTCGTTTAATTTATCAATTCTACTCCAAAAGGAGCGCCTTAGCTGCGCTTCGAGTTAAACTGAGGTTTTAAAGTTCATTAGGAGCTAAACTAGCGCGAATTATCAATAATAGCCTACGTAAAAAGAGGCTACTGTACAAAAATTAATTTATATTAAGGAAATTCAAATATAACAAAAAAAAATGAGTAATTTCAAAAAAAAATAACTGTTGTCCACTTTCAATTGGTTTATCGTTGAGCCTTGCTAACGTTTTCTCACTTGTCCTGCGTACATATCCTACAATTTGATCCACACCAACTACTCTTGCTTTAAGGTGGGACGTTGAGCCAGATCTTGTGCTATGAGCACCTTATCTGAGATCTATGAGCGCAACACTGAGATCTATTCCTGCAAGAAATAACACTTCTTTGATTCTTCTAGAAAAGGATTACTTGGATGCAGCAGTATGAGGCTTACGGTAAGTAAGAAAAAATGCGTCGTCTCTATTCAGATATGATGTAATTCTAATATAACTTGCTAGATGTGTCAGCAGACACAGGGAAGACTTTTCGAAAAGCATGTTAACGATTAATTTGTGGTTTCACGTTTCTTTGTTTTTAACAACACAAGGATCTAAAAAGCAAAAAAGCTTTCATCGTCATTGTGTATAGTATTGTTAATTGATGAATTAGCCAGACAACTAAACTCTTTCAAAATCCGATAAAACCAATAAAATTGCTAATTTTTGTGCTTGTGTCTTTGGTTGAAGAATTTCGATATACGAAGCTGGTAATGTAAAGATATCGAATATGTGTTTTACATCCCGGATACTAGAAAGCTGAGGAAGACCAAGCCTTCTATTAAAGACACCGCTCATGAACTTCTTGTGATTTGAATACTGCCCAACTGAAGCCTTGGTAAAATCGCCGATAAAGTATCGCTTGCAGTATTAATAGCGCTGTATACAACACCTGAGAAAAAAAGGTTCCGTAAAAAAGGTCAAGGTCTCCAGTAGAGTTGCCTCCAGGGGATGGATCCCGTTTCTTCCACAAAAAACGATCCCTTTTTAATATGAACCCCGTTATAAGTCGAATCCTACCCTCCATCCATGATGATATCGAATATGGAATGAGAATTTCCATGGTGAAAAAAAAACCTTGCCAGAGACAACACACGCTTCTAGACGTAAACGCTTTGAACAATGGATGGTGCAAGGTCAGTTTTTCTTAAGGGAGAGACAAAGTAGAATTATAGCCTGGTAGATGTTTGAGAATTCATACTATAAGCCTTAATAGTAAAAGATAAAGGACTCGTTTGGTCCAGTTTCGAAAGATAAAAATATTCGTTGCTTTATCCGTTTCTACCTTCTGAAGGTAATTCAGAATCAAGCCAAAGAGGGGGGGGGATACGTAAAAGAAATGAGGCTTCCAACTCATTGCAAATTCATTTACAAAAGAATATTCCAGATCTGCTTTACAAGAAACAAATGGTTTAATCTGAAAATTTTAACTTGTTGACCACATATAAATGTCTATCCATTGAGATACCAAAGAGTTTACATATCAAATATTCCAGAATCCAATTCCCATTACTTTCATTATCAAATTTTCGTGATCTGTTATCAGCGATATTAAGCCACTTCGGGCAAATATTTTGCAGATATCCACCCTTTTCCCTGCAATACTAGCTGTCAGACCTTATTTGCAAAATAACTACTAAACTCAGGTTTTGATCTCTTTTTATTTTTGTATGCCACTGTGGTTGCATTTTCTAAACTTAGCCCAACATGCTTGCGTTTGCTATCCTGGGCAAACTTTTTAATCCCAGATAAACAGCTTTTATTTCTAAAGCATTGATGCACAATCACTTTTCTTCTGAGAAACATTTATCTTTGGCTGTTTTCATGGAATATTCCTCCACAAGTACCTAGCCTAGTTTCCATGCATCACTACACAAATGTGTGTCAACGGATTTAGTCAATTGTTTTAGAAGAATGATTGGCAATATTAAGTCACCGCTGCAGCTCCAAACTTACATCGGATATTTAAGTAAGCTTGGCCCCAAAATCACCCCGTGTGTATTTTAGTGCTCGAACTTTCCACAACTTTGCTTTCCGGTAAAACAGGGATCCTAATTTCTGCAATAGTTTGGACAAGGGGCTCGTTCTGTCAGCGGCATAACAGTTGGCCCCCTTGCACGTTTTTTGGTCTTCCAAGTGACAGGAAGACATTCGTCACTTTGGCTTCAGGAGCGCATAAAGCTAATGCTACCGTGGGATCTGAACTCACTTGAATTTCAACGAATAATGTATTTTTAGACTGAGATCTTAAACGGTGAGGCCAAGCATGTGAGCTGTATCTGTTAGGTTTTTGACGACCCTTTCTTTAATGTCACGATTTCCAAGCTGAAGAATCGCATTTACTACCTCTAAAATACAAAAGGTTGAGTGGACAATAGTTCGCTGCACATGAAGGGCCTTAGCATTTTTCTGTTTAGACTGTGATGAAAAAGTAGCCCTAATTTCTCAATTTGCCTTGGGAACAACAATTTCATTGGTATTCGTAGGCCTAGGATGGCGCTCAAATAAATCCTTTAGCTTCCCTATTTCCAGGGCCTGAGAAAAAACTATGTTTACAATTTTGGCAAGTTTCTATGGGTCTTGGACCCCCTCCTTCTTACCAAAACGCTCTTCAGAAACCTGTTAAATATACGGGCATTTGACATGCTTTCTTTTAATCTTTTGCTTTTGGGCCTGTCTGGAGAAGCCTTCTGCTTTCTGTCATGTTTTTGTTATGAATGTTCTTGTGGCACGCCGAGCCATTTCTGGTGGTTCTAAAACCTATTTTTGGGCTCCGAGAGCTAGATCTAACGTTCCTAGAACTAATTTCAGGGCTTCGAGAGCAATATCGAGCACGTGTTTGAAACCTAGGGCTCCGAGAGCCAAGATTCGCTCTTCGATCAGTATCCACTGCTGGAAAGGTTTAGAAACCTTTTTCAAGAACGCCTGGAGTTTCGGCCAATTCTCTAATCGTAGTCAATTCTCAACTAATAAACTTTGAAACCATATCTTAGACTTTTTTAATTTTTATTTCCGACAAGAAAACACGCATTGATCATGAATCTAACAGTATTTTGACTTAAAATAAGAACTGACTTTTTCGGGCGAATCACAAACCCCAACTCTGACAGTAATTTCACTGTTTCGGAAGTTGTATTGACATTCTAAAAGTAACCTTTCCAGAATGAGTAAGTCATCCATGTAAACAACTGATAAATAACCCCTTTGTCAGAGTTGGTAGAACTGAGAAGCGGGTTTAAAGAGTTTCATTAGAACCCTTGGGGTGTTGATAACCCATTTGGCAAAAATGTGTAAGCATAGCACCAATATATTTCAGAACAAAACCATATGCGAATATATACGATCATAAAATCAGCAGGGCATGAATAATATAAATCGATAAGGTCTACAGAAGCCAGGTAACAATTTTTTGTCATTAATTAAACAGTAGATTGTACACCCCATTTTAAAATGGTCGTATTTAACGCTTTTTAAAATTTAGCTTAAATCATGAAGAACCATTTTCCTTCTGGACCGTCAAAACATGAGAAATACAAAGTATTTCCTTTGTTCTAAACTCGGTACATTAACAACAAGACCTTTGTGCCATCAAATATACCCTTCTTTTCTTATAACCTGTAGGTCTTCAAAAGTAAAACTTGTGTTCTTTATTTTTAAAAATTTCAATTTAGTTCTCTCACATTCAGTCTTATAACCTGAAACTACAATATTCCAATACTGCCATATTGACTGCCATTTTGAGACAAAACAACCAAGTCTCCCCATTTTAAAGTTATCAGCCAAATGTTGTAACTGGCTATTAATTGAGGGCAATGTATGTTAAATAATACATACCAGCTATTGCGATCCCCTTTTCTTGAGTTTGGGCTTCTCTTAACGGTCCTGGCCCTGAGTCCGCGCTATATATTACCTTCTACATTTCTCAAGATCATAATATCCACTATTTTGTCCAATAATCTGGTCACTTTTGTATCATAACTACTCATTATTTAGTTTGGTGTTAATCCAAGCGAAAGCAAACGTCGACTGGTGTTGTTTTGGTCAATCGAGGCGATTTCAAAGGTCTATCTCTCAGTTTAACTCGAAGCGTAGCTAATTAATAAGGCGCTCCTTTTGGAGTAGAATATGAGCACAAAACACATAAAAACGTGTAAACACTAAAAGATAACTTGTGGGGGCTTAAGGCTAATCTTCCAACGAGAAACCCTCTTGAAAGGCATAGTCAGCATGAGAGTCAACATTCTCTCTTCCTTTGCTAGCTTTTTGCCAATCGATTTTGCGTTGTTTTAAAATTGAGTGTTTTCAAAATTTACCATGTTTACTAGATACAGGTGCATCTAAATCATTAGTTCGAGAGGAAGTTTTTAAGAGGTTTCCTCCTAGTGTAAAAAATCGCGTAAGCAGATGCCAGAATACCCTGACATCAGTAAAAGGGCACAGGCTGACAATCTTGGGAGAATGTCCATTAAAATTTAGCACAGGAGATACAGAAATAACTGTAACAGTGATAATATGCAAGCAGCTACCATTTCCTTGTATTCTAGGAGTAGATGCCAGAAGAAAATATGGGATCGTATGGGAACCCATATCTGATACAATAACCATAAACAAGACAAATGAAAATTATAGGCAAATTTGCGTAACAACAGATAACGAAAGTGACGATTCGAATTATAACCTAAAAATAAGCGTAAAAATCACAATAGAAGGGGGAAGGACAGCTCAAGTTCTAGCGACATTATATAAAAAAGAAGGAAAGGTTAAAACAATGGACTCCATGATAGGTGGATACACCATAAAAGAGTACCTCATGATTTTTGTTAAAAATCAAGTTATAAAAATTTAAAATGGTATAACATACTTAAAACTATCAAATCCAAGTAATAATAAAGCAAGGCTGAACCAGATAGAACTTTGATCAGTGGAAAAGATTTCAAGTTCAGAAATAAAATCTCTAACAAGTCCAGAATTAAGCGTAAATTTCACTAGCCACGAACAATTATCCTCATTAAAACCACAACCACAAAAAAAGTATGGAATGTCGAAAACGGATTTTTTGCAACAATTTGATTTAAAACATTTACCGGAAAATGTAAAAAATCGGGTGGAAAATATTCTTTGGGATTTCAAATGGACTTTTGCTAGACACAAAGCGGATTACGGATTAACTCACTAAATCATTCACAAGACATCAACAGAGGGCCCTCCAATCAGAAAATCACCGTATAAAACACCTTATCATTTAAAACCATGGCTAGAAAGCCGAATAAAGGAAATGGAAGATCAGGGAATAATTAAAGAAAGTGTTAGCGATTGGTGTTTTACACTAGTAATAGTCAGAAAAAAAGATAACACCTGGAGATTATGTATAGATTTACGAGCACTAAATGCCGTCACGGTAAAAGACGTGATGAAGTTACCAAGAATTGATATGATTTGAGATTCGCTAGGAGGTAAAAAATATTACACTAGTTTTGACTTAATAGCAGGATATTGGCAAATCGCTTTAGATGCAGAAACAAAGCATAAAGCTACAGTAATCTTAGACGATGGAAGAACGTTCACATTTGAACATATGCCTTTTGGCTTATCATTTAGTCCAAATTATTTTAGTCGACTAGTGAATTTGGTGTTAAAAGATAACGAACTAAGAAGGAAAAAAGATACCTTGGCTTATTTAGATAACGTAATTTTGTTTAATGAAAACTTGAAAGACCACTTGGTCGGACGTAAAAAAATACTTTAAAAGTTTAAAAAAGCAGACTAAGAATTAAAACAAGAAAAGCTAAAAATAGTAGTAGCAAGATTAGTTTTTCTTGGACACCTGATAAACCAATGTAATATTTCACCAAATCCAGAAAAATTTACAGTCATAGAAAATTTACAGCCTCCTAAAGATAAAAAAAAGCTGCAGATCAGTTTGTGCTTTGTTGAGCTATTTCAGACGATATATTAAAAATTATGCAACAATAGCACAACCTTTGACAAACCTTTTGAAAAAATCAGGTAAATTCGAATGTCCAGTGGACGCAAAACAAGCGCTAAATGAAATAAAAAGGCAACTATTACAGGCACCAATACTTAAACTACCAGATTTGTCACAAGACTTCTGTTTACAAACAGATGCTTTGGGGTACGGTATTAGAGCCATATTATTAAACATAAATTCTGAAGGAGTGGAATCAATAGTCCATTACGCCAGTAGGTCACTGTCGGAGGCAGAAAGAAAATATTCGACAGTTGAAAGGGAATGTATAGCAGTTGTAGTTTTTACAGAATATTTTCGACAATTTTTACTTGGAAAAACATTCATTTTACGCGTAGACGAAAAATAATTAGTTTGGCTACATAGGATGCAAAATACTTCAGCCCGGCTGACACGGTAGACACTATGTTTGCAAGTATATTCATATACCCCAATATATATAAAGGGCCGTACAAACATTTTACCAGACTATTTGTCACGAAATCCAGATACGGAATTAAATTTGATAACAACCATCCAGAACGAACTGGAAGGCCTAGAAATACTGTTTAATTAAAAGGTTTCGAATCATCAGGATAAAGATAATTTTTATTTAGCGATGGAACCCTTTTCATAAAAAGGATCGGAACTTCCAGAGCATTTCAAACATTTTTTGAAGGACTTAGATAATTTTGATCTTGACGAAAGTAAAAATCTTTTGGTAAGATATCATAGAACATCGCAAGAATATAGAAAAAATAACTTGAAAATTATTCCAGTAATTCCAAAATCACTGGAAGGAGAAATTTTACAGATGGCACATGCAACGATTGGCTGTCACATGGGAGAAGCAAAAACTGTGGGGAGGCTAAAAGGAAATTTTTGATTTACAAAACTGTACTCAAAAGTAAAAGCTTTCATACAAAGCTGCCAAGAGTGTGCCAAACAAAAGTCGCAACCAAAGACCCCTAGGTCCGAATTAGGTCTCTACCCCACCCCTTCAGGGGTAGGAGAATTAATTTCAATAGACATTTGGGGAACAGGAGGAAGTTTACCAGTTTCCAGGATAGGAAACAGGTGTGTACTACCCGTAGTTGACCATTTTAACTCATACTTATACGCTTTTTCAATTAAAGACGAAAAGACAAAAACCATTGCGAAAGTTTTGGTCAATCGCCTATTTTTGGAACACGGAATTTTTACTAGAGTGTTACTTAGCGACAATGAGCCATGGTTTAGAGCCAAATTATTAGACGAAATTACAGAATATCTGGGTGTGAAACGATGGTTTAAATCGTCTTATATGGCAGCCGCTAATGAAAAGGTTGAACGTAAACATAGGGAATTAGCCTACATGCTGGGAATACATGCAAGAGAGGAAAATGAAAATTGGGATGAACATTTACCATTTGTAGTCTTTGCAATAAATACGACTTTTTCACGTTCCTTAAAAGAAACACCATTGTTTCTGCAACATCTAAGAGATCCCAGAATTTGTTTAGATGAAATACAAAATGATAGAATATATTACAACCTAGACCAATATAAGTAAGAAATGGTGATACGAATAAAAAAAGCTATTAAACAAGTTAAAGACAATCTGGAAGATACGAAAACAGAACAAAAAGAAAATATGACCAAACAAGCAAAAATAAAACAAGTTACTGTTTAGGAGACTTGGTTTACGTGTACAAAACCAACCTGGAAGGGAAAAAAAAGTTAAAACCGAAATGGGATGGACCCTACAGGACTGCAAAAATTCTACCAAATAACTTAACATATGTTCTAAAGCATCAGTATAAGGAAAAGGAAGAAGTAGTACAACCATAATAGAATAAAAAAGGGATATTTTTCAAAACCGTTGAAAAGAAAGCCTATTCTTTCAGACGAAGAAAAAGAGGAAACAATTTCACCAGTATATATCAGAAGACCATATGAATTTTATGACCTTTTTAATGACCAAAAAGGTTGGGAGGAGTGAAAGGAGTATTTAGCCCAGTCTTGGCTACAAAATTTCCAAAACAAACAAGAGAAAAAGGGAAATATTCGATACTCATCGAATACTAGCGATGAAGAACATCACCACAACATAAGGTTTTAAAAAGTGATAAACCAAAGGTAAAATCCACAGAAGAAGAAAAATTGGAAGGAACCAATGAATTATCTGATTTTTATACATTAGACTCACCTACAGTCTTAACAAAAAATGGGTTTTGGAACAAACGCCATCTACCAGACGCGAGCTAACAGAATGTGACTCCGATAATTCTTCTAAAGAAACAGATAACACCAAACCTGGGCCATCGTTAAGAAAACCCTCCTTAAGAGAGAAATTATGGAGAAAAGTAAAGACACCAGAAGGACAGCAACAAGTTCCTTCGTCAGCAGCACAAGTAGCTATATCACTTATGAAAAAGGCCAACCATCAGGAGAAACAAAGATTAAAAGTATTTGACGAGGCAACAAAACCGCGCTCGAATTCAGAGCCTATTAAACCACACTCTAGAGACCACGGAAAAACCTGCAAATATTATAAAGAAGAGAAGCAAAAATTTAGAGTCCAAAATTCGGACCAGGAAACGGAGAAAGGCAGAACAGTCGTAGCCCTGAGCAGATTAATATTTGAATAAAACAATTATAACGGAAAAAAATAATAAATAAAAATAAAACGAGTAAAAAGCCTCTATAAAACTATCTATATTTTCCTTTCTTTAATCGGTATGTAAATATCATCAAAATTTTCATTCAACTATGTTTTGCAAGTAAAAATTATTACCGTCAGATAGAAAAAAAACTCAAAAATTTTTAGCCTAAATACTCGTAAGTTCTCAGACAGTAAATAAGATACGATCTGAAGTGACATCACAGCTTCCTGCAAAATTTTGTTTCCAAGAAGAGATAAAACTTCGCGAATGGTGTAATGACAAGACTTGACAAAACGCATTAGGCTACGTTTCATAAAAGAAATTAAGTAAGGCCACGTAACTTTTAAAAAGGTGTAGTGAAACTAATTAAATTACACATATTTAGAATCAACATTAAAAGGAAATTCTTTTGATATGTATATAAAAAAATATATTTTGATTGGATAATTAAAAAAAACGAAGGAGGTTAGTCTACTGAAATAGGGTCATTGGAAGCTATGCTGGTCTCTCGTTGTTAAGTAAATGCGAAGCATCTACTAACCTTTGACCCTCTGAGGTGGCACCTCCAGTCAAATTTGGAAAAAAATTGTTTTTGGAATAATTTTAAAATTATATAATGGGAAAAACAGCAAGAGTTTACATTAAGTCGCGACATGTATAAGCTAGCTGTAATCTTCTTATAAATAGTAGAAGATATAATAAATTAAACACTTACCAATAAGGACGGTATATATAAACAAGAAGCCGTAGATAAAATGAGTCACAATTTAAAAAGTATAACACAGTAGAAAACAAAGTTTTTCTCAGGTATAAATAATCTCACATATTAAATAAATTCACGACGCACCATTAACAGAAATAACCAGGGCGAGGACATTGCAGGTGAAAGACACCAATGACAGGACAATTGGCATTTAAAAAAAACTACTAAACGTCTTTTCATCGGGGGCGATCCACCAAGCTAACCAAATTGATATTAGAATTATCGGTCGAACTGGAGAAGGTTTGGGCTGAGTGTTCCGGTAAGGTCCCAAGTCCTATGAAAAATTAAATAAATGGGATGTTGTGACATTACCGGGGCACTAAACCCATAAACCTTTAGAACATGGTAATAGTCAAAATATCATGAATGGGACAAATGGCACTCAATGACTACATAAAACGAAGGCGCAAATTAAAATGAGGATAAATACCAGACGCGAATAAAATAAAAGATTAAAGGAAAACCACAGTGGGTACTGATAAGCCCTATCACTAAACAAAATTTAGCACGAACTAGGCATTATTTTTTGTAAAGTACCGTAGATAAAGAATATGAGTTTGCGATGAAAACCACACATTTTTGCGGAAATCAGGATATCGTAAAAACGTAAATTCTTAAGAAGAAATGAAAACTAGCAAAAGTAGGGCAAAACTTAATTAAAAATATTCTATGAAAATCAGCTGAAAAAATACAGTACTTTTTTAACACAAACACTTTTACAGAACAATTTTAATAATTTAAAAAATACAGGTTGCAAAAATTATACAACCCCCCCCCCCCACCTCTTAAAAATAAGGAGATAATGAATTTGACCATAGAAGGGCAACTAGCATAAAAACTTGTAATAGTTATTGAATAAAACAAGATATATATAAATATATGTTTAGAAAAGACCTATCTTACTGAAAAAACGGAATAAAAACTTGAAAAAAACCCCTAGGCTTCATTAAAGTAAATAGTCAAAAAAAGAGAAGGGTTCAACTTGAAAATATAGCAAGACGAAATTAAAAGGAAAAGAAACTGAATGAAGTCAGTTAAACTCTGTTATACGCACTTATTGAACTTGCCGAACGAAACTAGTATGGAAATTGTACTAAATAAGTACATAAGTAGCATTAATACTACGGAGCCACCGTTACAGTGGTTAACGTGGGCCGAGATTAATAGAAATATTGGAAAAATGCTCCAAGTAGACAGGAAAAAATTTTTTGCTCTTTTATGTGGGAGTAAATACTATTTTTACTAAATTCATAATTAACTAAATTAGAAAGCTTTGCCACAATACTCCCCATTTAAAGAAGAATTGTCCCAATTCTCAATATTTTACTTTTAAAACAACTTAAATTTGTTTACAGCTATTATGCTGCCATCTCAGGGTCATTATGTTCATATACCCCCAATGGGTTTCCTTAGGGTCATGTTTCTGCTCCAATATAGGCCAAGGCCATGTTTTTCTTTTTATTTCTTTTTTTCGAAGGATTTCAATTTGAAATTCATCCTTTTTTCTCTTTTTCTCTGTCTCTAGGACTGAAAAATACTCTTTTTACCCTTCTTCATACGCATCTTCTGTTTTAACTTGACCCCAAGCAGCTTAAGCATTATATTATTGGTTCTGCTTAAATTAGATTTTAAGTTATATTAGAAAAGTTTATGAATTATTTGAGTTTAAATTTAATTCCCATTAATAATTTAATTTATCTTTGTGATGTGGTTGATATACCGTTTATTTTTTGGTTTAGAAATGCCTTGGATAAATTACACATAACATTTTTGGTTTTTAAATTTTCATATATTTTTCAAGTACAAAGCATTTTCACATATTAGAATAATATAAGCCATTTGGCCTATGTAGCACATTCTCTAGGCCTAAATTAAGTTCTGATTTTATCTCACTTTCTGATGAACTTGTTATAAAGTCTGTAATACTGCTATAGTTTCCAAAATATCAGTTGATCAGGTATGATTTGGTTTCTGATGTTATGAGATGTTAGTATCAGGATATATTTGAAGTGGTTTCAAAATTTGTTACTTTCCATAAGTGAGTCAAAAAAAGATTGAAAAAAAAATGGATCCGAAAGGATGCTACGAAAAATTTGATTTCCAAAAAAAGCTAAGGCTGTATCTAAAATAAATATTCACATTAGAACACATATAAAGCATAAAGTTTTACATATATATTAGAAATGAAACACTAAATTTCGTAAAGTTTAATTATTTTTATTTACTTTTCTCTCTTTTAACTACTCCAAAAATAATATCCCGCTTAAATCGAAACATTATGTTTCTTGCTGGATTATTCTTTCAAACTTAATACTTAACGGATTATTTCACAATAAAAATTATTTATACGTTGACTCGAAGTCAAACCTTTACATATACATTAAATCACTAGTTAAAATTTAAAGTAAATTAAAACATAGCATATATATATATATATATATATATATATATATATATATATATATATATATATATATATATATATATACAAGCATTGTGTAATTACTTACGCAAGTATTTTTTTAATTCAAAAACTAGATAGGATATTTAACTACTGGTTAAAACTTAAAGCATTTGAAAAAATAAAACACGGTATAGACTAGCATTGGAATTATTTCCAATTAGTGTTTTGTTATTTGCTTATAAAGGATTAAAGTAGAATACTTCTTGAATGCTAAAAAAAGCAAAAAAAAAAAAAAACTACTCGACATATTAATTCACTATATTTACATGGATAGTTTAGGATATATATATATATATATATATATATATATATATATATATATATATATATATATATATATATATATATATATATATATATATATATATATATATATATATATATATATATATATATATATATATATATATATACATATTAACAGAAGTTATGTTGATACATAACTTAATTGTTAAAAACAAATAATAATTATGTACTCTAATAATTTATTTAATCACTGCAATATTTATTCTTTGTACAACTTTTAAATAAGCCCGTCAAAACTTCTATCTGATAAGTCTTAACTGCAATTTAAATATTTACAAAAAAATCCACTCTAACAAATAGATTTATACGCTATAACTGATAGTATAATTAGCCTCTATAAACGGGTATAAAGACGCAAATACGAATAGTAATAAGACGCAGATACAAAGTTCAGAAATACCACTTTTTATTAAGATAAGGAATACATCCTGCCAAGTTTCTGCTTAACGGGAAATTGAGAAATCACCACTTCCTAGCTATTGCGTCGGTTGGTTAAAGGAAGGTGTTGTTGATAAAAATGTATAAAAGGTATATTTAATGGGAAGCGGGAGACTGATACTAACTTTATGCCGGACTGACCTCTGGTCCGTTGTTCTTAGAAATACCTTGGAATTTTTTCGGATCATTGTAAGTGTCTAAGTATCCTATTATATATTATTGTAGTTTTACGAGACTTATGGTCTACTTAGGACAGCCAGTCCAAGTAGAAAATATATATCTAGTATTATTATATGTTAATTGAATAAAAGTATTGTATTATAGACAACCTCTATACGATATACCTTTAGCCCCTCGAAAATACCCAGCTGGTACGCCTCATTACTTTGGTCATAGCCTAAGGCACGCTACCGAAGTTTAATTGCCTTAGGGTCATAGTTTATCTCCCCTGTAATGGAAGAATAAAGGCATCTGCAACAACATCACCCAAATACCATAAATAACACCTTACAACAAAATAACCATTACAATAATAAACCATACAATCTATTTATTACAATAAATAAACTCAGAACGAGCAGAAATTAACATAAGTTGGGCTTAAAACCCCTATGCCTTCCCAAGGCCAGAACATAATTTGCACTTTACTGAAAAAAATATAAATGTTTTTACTCTTATTACTTTTGTAAATCAAATGCTATTAACATTTTGATTACTAAATATCAGTGTATGTATATTAAACTGACAATGCACACTCATTTTATTTTATTCAGTAAAGTGCAAATTATGTTCTGGCATTAGGAAGGCATAGGGATTTCGAGCCCAACTTATGTTAATTTCTGCTCGTTTTGAAATTTAATCAGTTATTTATTGTAATTTCTGTTCGATTTGGGTTTTATTTATTTATCAAAACTGCTTTGTGGTAGTTTCAAGTTTGGTAAGTTATTTTATTTTATTTTTGCTCATTTTCATTTAATGGAGTTCTTTACTGTTCTTAGCAAAGCTTATTTTGCGGAAACAGTTTTTTTAATTAATTTCTGTTCGTTTTATACTGACCTAGACTTTTCAGAGAGAAAGAAAGTAATACTTTAAATTTTTTAGTTTTTTAAGAATTTATAGTTTGGCCTGCTATTTGTATACCGGAGAAAAATTTTCAGCCATTTTTACAATATACACCCTCTTAAAAATCTGGACACAAAGAGTAATGTTTAATTTAGTTTCATACCTCCTTTAGTTGACCTGAAATGGAAAACTTGATACCATTTGCAAAAAATCGGTTTACTTCCTTTGAAAACTTGGATACACTTACGCTATTTTGATTTAGTTTAATTTTAAGAGCAGAAGCAGCCCCGAAAGTTTGAACATAATACCCTCAGTCGTTCTTGGGATACTGCTGAGATACCTTATTCGGAATTAGCATTAACACAGGGCATCTTGATTTAATCTTATTGCAACATTTAGTTTTTAAACATAATAGTCAAATGGGAGGGTGGGCATTGGAGAGAGATTAGTTTCCCTCCAATCACTTTCGACTATTAAAAAGGGCATCAACCTTTTCTATTTTCAAACGAATGGGCCCTTTTTGAAATTCCTATGACAATTTCTTCGATACAAAGTGCCCTGATCCAAACAACGAAAACAAGAAAAAACTAATACATTATACCCATATGGATCTTTACTATGAATATGTCAAGCTTTCCAATCACTTTTGACAACTAAAAAGGGCACTAGGCCTTTTGATTTCCAATCGAATGAGCCCTTTTTGAGTTTCTACGAAAACATTTCCTATAAACACCTTATATGCCCCAGGACATAAATTACAATCCTTACCCTAAGGGCTGTAAGGGTGATTGTCATCTTCTAAGACCTAAATTCCAGAATTTTCAACTACCTTAAATAAAATAGCTATCTCAAATTTTGATTGGATGTGTCTGGGAAAATGGTGGGCGTGAGAGGGGCGTTAGTCTTTCTCCAATCATTTTCAATAATTCAAAAAGGCACTAGCCTTTTCAATTTCAAATCAAATGAGCCTTTTTGAAGTTTTTACGACAACTCTTTCAATAAAAACCTTGTTATGCCCCCAGGGGATAACTTACAACCCTCGCCCTGAGGGCTGGGGGCTGGGGGTTGTCATCCTCAAAGACCTAATTTCCAGAACTTTCCACTATGTTGAACAAAATGGCTATCTGAAAATTTTGATTGGATGTGTTTGGGGGAATGGTGGACGTGAGAGGGGGGTTAGCTACCCTATAATTACTTTCAACTATTAAAAAGGGCACTAGCCCTCTCAATTTCCAATTTAATCACCCCTTTTGAAGTTTATACGACAACTCTATAATTAAAAACCTTATATGCCCCCAGGGCATAACTTACAACCTTTCCCCTGGGGACTCTGGGGAGTTTGTCATCCTTAAATACATAACTTCTAGAACTTTCAACTAGGTTGAACAAAATGGTTATCTCTAAACTTTGATTGAACATGTTTGGGAAAACTGTGGGCGTGAGAGGAGGGTTAATTACTCTCCACTCACTTTTGACCACAAAAAAGGCCAATTTCAATTTCCAATCAAATGAGCCCCTTTTGAAATGTCTACAACACCTTTCTATATAAACCTTATATGCCCCCAGGGTATAACTTACAACCCTTGCACTGAGGGCTCTGATAGGGTTATCATTCATAAAGACTAATTTCCAGAACTTTCGACTACGTTGAACAAAATGGATATCTCAAAATTTTAATTGGATGTGTTTGGGGAAATGGTGAGCGTTAGAGGCGGGTTAGTTGCCCTTCAATCAATTTCGACTATTAAAAGGGCACTAGCCCTTTCAATTTTCAATTGAATGAGCCCTTTTGATGTTTTTACAACATCGCTTTCTATAATAACCTTACATGCTCCCAGTGCATAACTTACAAACCTTGCCCTGAGGGTTGTGGGGGGGGGGTGGGTTTTCATTCTTAAAAACCTAATTTCCAAAACTTTAAACTGTGTTGAATAAAATGGCTGTCTAAAAATTTTGATAGGATGTGTTTTGGGAAAAGGTGGGCGTGAGAGGGGGGTTAGTTACCCTCAAATCATTTTCGACTATTAAAAAGGGCACTAGCCCTTTGAATTTCAAGTGGTACAAGCCCTTTTTCAAGTTTCTACGACAAAGGTTTCATTAAAAACCTTATATGCCCCCAGGGCATAACTTATAACCCTTGCCGTGAAGACTGTGGGGGGAGTGTCCTGCTCAAAGGTATAATTTCCTGAACTTTAAACTGTGTGGAACAAAATGGCTATCTAAAAATTTAGATTGGATATGTTAGGGGAAGTGATGATCGTGGAAGGTGTGTTAGTTGCCTTCCAATCCCTTTTGACTATTAAAAAGATCACTAGCCATTTCAATTTCTAATCGAATGAGCCCTTTTTGAAGTTTCTACGACGAAGCGTTCTATAAAAACCTTATATGCCCCCAGAGCATAACTTACAACCCTTGACCTAAGGGCTGGGGAGGAGTGTCCTCCTCAAAAACATAATTTCTATCTGGAAATCAACAACACTGAACAAAATGGCTATCTAAAAATTTTGATTGGATATATTTGGGGAAAAGGTGGGTGAAAGAGGGGGGCTAGTTGCCCTCAAATACCTTTCGACTGTTAAAAAGGACACTAGACCTTTGAATTTCAAATCGAATGAGCCCTTTATAATTTTCTACGACAAAGATTTCAATAAAAACTTATAAGCCCCCAGGGCATAACTTATAACCCTTGCCCAGAAGACTGTGGGGGGAGTCTCCTGCTCAAAGGTATAATTTCCTGAACTTTAACTGCGTGGAACAAAATGGCTATCTCAAAATTTTGATTGGATGTGTTGGGGGAAATGATGGATTTGGAAGGGGTGTTAGTTGCCATTTCAATTTCTATATATCTGTACTTGGATTTTGTTTTGATTCCAGACCATCCAGAATCCAAAGTTTCCACTTTGTTTCTTCTCATTTCCAGCTGATAAGCAAGAATGCCTGATATATGTAGGTTGAGGTTTTTGCCTGAATCTCAGAAGCTGGGCTGGTTGCCACAGGCTCATGGCTATATGTAAATGAAGTTCTCATGGAATTATGCAAAAGAGATGTACCCTCTGTAGCATAGTCATTCTGGTTGCTGGGGAAGGTCCATTACCGGATCTGGTTTCTAGGTAAACCGGTTCTTCAAATTATTTGCTAAAATGGTTATTCTAATGAGGTTTGTCTGGGAGTATTGTATCGCAAACTAGAGCCTCAGGCTGTCAGCTTTGGACTATTGACCTTGTCATTAGAGCCTCAGGGGTCTTATCTGTGGAACCATCTATAGGCATCTAGTACTAGTAGTAACAGTAGTAGCAGTAGTAGTAGTGGTTGTAGTAGTAGTACTAGCAGCAATGGAAGTAGTAGAAGTAGCAGTAGTTGTTGATGTAGTAGTAGCAGTAATAGTAGTAGTAGTAGTAGTAGCTGTAGGCTGTAGTAGTAGCAGTAGCAGTTGGAGTAGCAATAGTAGTAATAGTTTTAGTAGTAGTAAAAGTAGTAGTACTGGCAGTTGTAACAGTATTAGTAGCGTTAGTACTACTGAAACTTCACTGTGCCTACAAGTGCCAAACCCTCAGCCATGTTGGGGATACATATCTGTTGGCCAATTTCCTCTGCCTCTATACACAAAATTAGAAGTTCCTTTTCCTTCTTTTCCAATATTATGAGAACTTGTATAATATATTCAGCCCTTATGTGCTTTCCCATCAATATTAAAATTTGAGATTTACAGTCCTCCCTAAAAAATCCCTTGGCAGTTTCAAGTTCTTCTTTAAACTGTTCTAAAGACATTTCAGGAAAATCTCTCTCCACAACCCATTTACAGATAATCTCTTTTGATATTCCTTGCTCTTAAACCGTGTACGATTTTCAAATTAGATAAGTTCAAGTTGTTATAGCTTTCACAGTAAGTGATGGGTGAAGTCACTTTCCTTGCACTTTTGACCTCTAAAAGAGGACTAAAACTTTCAGTTGTCGTCTAGTTGAGCTCCCTTAAAAGTTTGGCAGTGACTCCTTCCTTTCAAAATTTCCGCCGGAAAAAAAACTCCATGTGGCTCTCTGCTTTGGCAGAGTTACAACGCTGCCTCTGATAAGCGTACCATATGGTACACTTAAACAAGAGTAAGCTGAGCCCTTCGGTAGCAGAGTAGATTGATATTCTAAGCTTGATTTGAACTGCCGTAAAGGTTAGCCACAGGCTTGCAGCCTATCCTTGTAAAAAAAAAAAAAAATACCCAGCAAATGAAATATTGTTTAAAAATTTCATTCCCCTGTGCAATCAATGGCTCCTAAGGATCTTTGTTCGATCTCTTTGTAACAAGAGTTACAGCTAACACAGCTACACTATTAGATAATATATTTTTATTTCCTGTTTTATTTGATGCTGAAAAATCGTCAGTAATTCTGTCTGATATGTTAGATCATTTTCCGGTGTATGTTCTTTTAAATTTAAATAATAGTAATAAACAACATCGAGATTCAAGAATACATAATTCAAAAAAGCGATATACATGGATTTATTGTAATGTCCTACATCGGTTAATTGGTGACCATGATTGGAGTTTGGTTTATGGATCAGATGACGCAAATGCTGCGTTTTCAGATTTTATTGATCAAATGATGTGACTGCGGGATCGGGCTTCTTCAACACGAGTTTCGTGTGGAACGTTTACGCAGAAATTTGACCCATGGATTACTGAAGGTATTTTGACTTCGTTAAAACATAAAAATAAAAAAATTAAGAATTATTTAAAATTATAGACACCTGAGTCGTTTGAATAATTCAAAGTTTATAGGAAAAAGCAAAATTCAATTATAAGAAATGAGAAGAGAAAATATTATAGAGAAATTTTTTGGGTATAAATCAGATATGAGAAAGACATGGCAATTGATAAATGAAAAGATACGTCCTCCTAGTCGTAAAAGTACTAGTGTTAATTGCCTTGTTTTAAATGGAGAAAATGTTACAGAGGCAAATGAAATTTTATATACTTTTGGAGGTTATTTCAGTAATATTGGTTCTAAACTTGCATCGACTATGAAAATGCAACTGATTCCCCTTTTGTTCCAATTAATGAGCAACATGCAGAAAATTCGTTTTCTTTTTCTGAGATTCTGCCTTATGAGATTGAAAATGTTATTCTAAAGCTTAAACGGAGTTTTTCTAAGGACGAATTTGGATTTTCGGCTCAAACCATAAAGCAAATAGCGTCAAGCATTTCACCTTTGTTGGCACATATTTTTAATCTATCACTTAAGCATGGGGTTTTTCCTGAGCTTTTAAAAAAAGCAAATGTTATAGCATTACCTAAATCTGGGAGTTCAACTGACTTTTCAGATTATAGAGGCTTTTCTCTACTTTCGATGTTCAGCCAAATTTTGGATAAACTTGCTAACAGTCAACTACAAAAATATTTATTTGATAGTAAGATTTTACACACGTCTCAATATGGTCTTATAAAAGGAAAGTCAGCTGAACTGGCAATTCATAAGCTTTTACTAAATATTAATGATTCACTAGATGAAGTCAACACGCTTTGGCGATTTTTCTTGATGTCGCCAAGGCGTTTGACACCGTAAATCATTCGTTGTTTCTTTCTAAACTTAAGTCTTATGGGTTTTCAACAGAAGCTGTTAATTTTTTTGCATCTTACCTTTGTGGGAGACGACTAGATTGTATTGATAAGTCTCGTGATCTCCGTTCCAAAAATTTTCCGATTAATTACGGAGTGCCTCAGGACTCTGTCCTTGGGCCTATTCTATTTCTTCTTCTTATAAATGATTTGCCTCTTTGTAAAATTATAATGTTTGCTGATGATGTAGTAATTTTTGCTCCTCATCGGGACCTGTCAGTTCTTTTCCAGAACCTCAAAAGAACGTTACTAACTGTATCTGATTGGTATTCAAGGAATTTACTAGCTCTTAATGGAAAAAAATGACAATATATGATATTTTCGCGAAATGAATCAGTAGCGTCAGATAGCTTCTCTCTTTTCTTGAATGGTCTTGAATTCAAACGGGTAGATTAGTTAAAATATCTTTGGATTATTTTAGATGAAAATTTGTCGTTTCATAAATATGTAAAAACACTATCGTTAAAAACTTCCCAAAATATTGACATGCTAGCTCGTCTTCGTCATTTCTTTCCTAAAGCTATTCTAAAATCTATTTATTATTCTTTCGTCCAGTCGTATTTTCTCTATTGCATTTCAGTTTGGGTATCTACCTTTTCCTCTGTTTTCAAATCTCTCCAAATACTTCAGAATAAAGAAATGAGGATTATTTTTAATGTTGATTGCAGATATTCAGTTAGACACCTATATGGGACTTCAAGAATTTATTCTTTAGACCAACTTCGTTTAATTTCTATCTCTAGTATTTGTTACGATTATCAATACAGTAATTTCCTTGTAAATTTCTCCGGCATTTTCCCAACTATTTCTCAATTTCATAATTATCCTACTACGCATCGTCCAGACTTTTCGTGCGAAATTCGCCCGACATCGAGAGCGGGATACAGCATCCGTCACACTGAGCCAAAAATCTGGAACTCAATTCCAGCATCAGTTCGAGAATTCAGCAACTAGCAACATTTTCTAACACTCGTGAAGAATTATCTTACGACAAGTTAAGCATTTTGTCTATTATGGATTTCTTTTTAGTTGTTGTAAAATTTAGTTAGAAAACGGCTGTGTATTTTCGTTGGCAATATTTTCAGCGCTAAAGTATGCCACCAGGCATGTTCGCTGTTTTCTGACATTTATTTATGTATGTGCTTTAAATAAAATATTATATTCTACTCTTCTACTCTTTAGGCTGAAATTGCTTATTTTAATGATTATTGTATTTTACTATAGCTTGTTTTGGTTAGGATTTTGGCCAGGTGTCCCAGTTAAATAATAGGTGTAGTTGGATTACGCTCTTTTGCTATTTTCACACAAACAAAGCATTCACGGTCAAGAAAAAGTAAGATAAAATGTAAATACACATAAATTATACTAGCCACTGTTTAAAGAGAAACAGGTAGATTTTTAATCTATGTTTTAACGTTCAAAATGTGCTTTATTTCCATTGGTTTATTTTTGTGATGTGTTTTGGCAAGGCAATCACAATATTCGTTGTCCATGTGCCAAAAAGAAAAGTTAAAAAGCCCTAGTTCTTTTCCTTTTTTTCATACCAAAATGTTATTGCTGTATCAAATTGTAAACCAATACAGAGAATGCAAAACGCGATGGGTTCTTTAATATTAAATTTTTAGTCAGATACTAGAACATTTCTTTAATGACGGAAAAGAATTTTATACACTGATGCAGGGGCCGATCCAGGATTTTTTCTAGGGGGGCGCAAAATAGATTGAAGTAGTAGTAACGATATACACAGTCGTAATCCTACGCCTGGGGCATGAATATACAGTGTAGTTTGACGAACACATTGCAAAAAGCGACCAATCCCTTTATATTATAAACCTATAAAGTGATCAAACATATTATATTTGGAACTATGGACGAGATTGGTTACTGCAATCAGACTGGTTTAGACGATATACAAGAATCTGGGTGTAGTTAACAACTAATGTTTTTGAAAAGGGTAATTACTTGTAGCTTCAATAGCCAAATTAATCTTCCGTTGGTTAAGAATGCGTGACGGGTAATTAAAGAATGAGGAATTGAATGCATCAACAATACAAAGAATATGCTCAGATACGTAATAGATTTGACGCCTACAAGAGACATTGGTACAAGGTATTCAATAGCTTAATTGGCTTTATATTATCAAACAGTTCGTGGTAACGAACTGTAAGTAAGGAGCGACCCGGCTCAATGGTAACCGAAACTCTAGAAAACGGGTTTTTGATACCAATAGATATATCAAAAGAATCAGATTTCAATGCTGATTTCAAATATATAACTTTCATCAAGTTTAGTGCTACCAATTAAAAGCTACGCGCCTTAGAAAATTTGGCTGATTTTCGAATAAAGAGGGAAAGACCCCCTAAAAGTTATAGAAACTTAATGAAATTAACGTCATCATATTAAGCGCATCAGATAACCCTACTGTCGAGGTTTCAAGCTCCTATCTACAAAAATGTGGAATTTTACCTTTTTTGCCATAAGAAAGATCACGGATGCGGGTTTATTTGTTTTTTTTTTTTTCCCCAGGGGTGATCGTATCAACCCAGTCGCTCTAGAATATCGTGGGAGGGCTCATTGGAACGGAAATTAAAAGTTCTAGGGCCCTTTTTAAGTGACCAAAAAAATGGAGGGCAACTAGGCCCCCTCCCACTCTTATTATTTTCCCAAAGTCGCCCGATCAAAATTTTGAGATAGCCATTTTGTTCAGCATGGTCGAAAATATGATAAATATGTCTTTTAGGATGACTTAATCCCCGAAGCTCCCAGAGGGAGGGCTAAAAGTTATGAACTTTACCCAATGTTAAGATATAGTATTGGTTATTGGGAAGTATATAGAAGTTTTCAGGAGGTTTTTTTTCGGTTTGGGGTTGGTATGGGTGGGTCGGGGGTTATGTTGGAGGATCTTTCCATGAAGGACGTTTTCATGGGGGAAGAGAAATTGCCATGAAGGGGGCGCAGGACTTGCCAAAATTATTTATTTGTTATTGGGAAGTAAATAACCATTTTCAGGAAGGATTTTTTCTGGAGGGGGGGGGGGATAGAGGAGGGGGTTACTCTGGAGAATATTTCCGTGGAGAATGTTCCTTTGGGGTAAGGTACATTTCTATGAAGGGGGCGCCGGATTTCCAAGCATTATTTAAAAAACAATCAGAAATTAAATAAAAAAAAAACAAGTTTTTTCAACTGAAATGTAAGAAGGAATATTAGAACTTAAAACGAACAGAAATTATAACGTATGTGAGGGGGTTCTCTCCCAATTCAATACCTCGCTCTTTACGCTACAGTTTTTTTTAATGCTTTCAAAAGAGCTATCTATTCTAATTAAACGGCCTTGGTGGTTCAAGAGTTTGTGAATTAAAATTATTTTTAACTTTTAACTTAAAGGGCGTGGTATTGACTAAGGGGAGAACCCCCTCATATACGTAATAACATATACGTAATAAAAAAATATATATATAAAAAAACAAGCGATATGGCTCAATAGTAATCGAAACTTTTAAAAACGGAATTTTGATGTCAATAAATGTATCAAAAGAATGTGTTTATAATGCTGATTCTAAATATATAAATTTTATTAAGTTTAGTATTACTCATCAAAGCCTACGAGCCTGAGAAAATTTACTAAATTTTTTAAAGAGGGGGGAAACATCCCCTACAAGTGAATGAATTTTAATGAAAATCACACCGTCAGATTCAGCGTATCAGAAAACCCTATTAAATAGATTTCAAGCTCATATCTGCAAAAATCTGCAACTTTGTATTCTTTGCCAGAAGAAAAATATACGAATATAGAAGTTAGTTACGTAAGTTAATTTGTAAAGACATCCATTTAGCAAAAGAAAAGTAAAATTTTTATGCAAATAAAAGCTGCATTAACTAAAAAACGATCAGAAATTAAATAAAAAAACAAGTTTTTTTAACTGAAAGTTAGGAGTGAAACTAAAACTTAAAACGAACAGGAATTATTACGTATATGAAAGGGGCAGTCCCATCCTCAACGCCTCGCTCTTTACGCTAAGGTTTGACTGTTTCTCACTACTCTATTTTTTAAAACAATAAAAAACTTTAGCGTAAAGAGCGAGGGGTTGAGGAGGGGACAGCCCCTTTCATATACTGAATAATTTCTGCTCGTTTTAAGTTTTAATATCGCTCCTTACTTTCAATTTAAAAAACTTGTTTTTTTTATTTAATTTTGTGTAAAAGCTAACCCAATTTGCGAAAAAAGGTATAGCATTTGCGAATGGTCTCTCACTCTCTGGGCCTATGTGTCTGTGCGGGTGTTTGCTTATCTCAGTGCCTGTCTTCGTCGGTTTTTGTTGGTTTGCATGTCAGAATCCATATATTTATATGTCTTTTTGTCTCTCTCACTTCCTCTGCTTATGTGTCTGGGTGGGTGTTTACCTATCTCAATGCCAGTGATTGTTGCTATGTTTGTCTGAATCTATAGGCCTATATTTACACTTGTTTTTGTCTCTCTCACTCTCTGGGCCTATGTGTTTGGGCGGGTGTTTGCTTATTTCAGTGCCTGTCTCTGTCGGTTTGTATGTCTGAATCAATATATTTGTATGTGTTTTTATCCCTCCCACTCTCCTTGCCAATTTATCTGGGCGGATGTTTGCTTCTCCCAGTGCCTGTCTTTGTCGGTTTGTATGTCAGGATCTGTATATTTATATGTTTTTTTGTCACTCTCACTCTGTTTGCTTATGTGTCTGGGCGGCTGTTTGCCTATCTCAATACCTGTCATTGTTGGTTTGTATGTCTGAATCTATATCTTTGTTTTTGTCTCTCTCACTCTCTGGGTATATGTGTCTGGGCGGGTGTTCGCTTATCTCAGTGCCTGTCTTTGTTGGTTTGTATGTCAGAATCAATATTTTTATTTGTGTTTTTATCTCCTTCCCTTCCTGTGCTTATGTGTCTGGGCGGGTGTTTGCTTATCTCAATACCTGTTATTGTTGCTTTGTATGTATGAATCTATATATTTGCATGTGTTTTTATCTCTCCCACTCTCTTTGGCTGTGTGTCTGGGTGGAAGTTTGCTTCTCTCAGTGCCTGTCTCTGTCGGTTTGCATGTCAGAATCTATATATTTATATGTATTTTTCTCTCTCTCACTTCCTCTGCTTATGTGTCTGGGCGGGTGTTTGCCTATGTCAATGCCTGTCATTGTTGGTTTGTATGTCAGAATCCATATATTTATAAGTGTTTTTTTCTCTCTCACTTCCTCTGCTTATGTGTGTGGGCGGGTGTTTGCCTATTTCAGTGCCTGTGATTGTTGCTTTGTATGTCTGAATCTATATATTTACATGTGTTTTTTGTCTCTCTCACTCTCTTTGCTTATGTGTCTGGGCGGGTGTTTGCTTATCTCAGTGCCTGTCTCTGTTGGTTTGTATGTCTGAATCAATATATTTGCATGCTTTTTTATCTCTCCCACTCTCCTTGCCAATTTATCTGGGCGGATGTTTGCTTCTCCCAGTGCCTGTCTTTGTCAGTTTGTATGTCAGGATCTATATATTTATATGTGTTTTTTTTCACTCTCACTCTCTTTGCTTATGTGTCTGGGCGGCTGTTTGCTTGTCCCAGTGCCTGTCATTGTTGGTTTGTATGTCTGAATCAATATATTTGCATGCTTTTTTATCTCTCCCACTCTCCTTGCCAATTTATCTGGGCGGATGTTTGCTTCTCCCAGTGCCTGTCTTTGTCAGTTTGTATGTCAGGATCTATATATTTATATGTGTTTTTGTCTCTATCACTTCCTCTGCTTATGTGTCTGGGCGGGTGTTTGCTTGTCCCAGTACCTGTCATTGTTGGTTTGTATGTCTGAATCTATATATTTGCATGTGTTTTGATCTCTCCCCCTCTCTGTGCCTGTGTGTCTGGGTGGAAGTTTGCTTCTCTCAGTGCCTGTCTTTGTCGGTTTGCATGTCAGAATCCATATATTTATATGTATTTTTGTCTCTCTCACTTCCTCTGCTTATGTGTCTGGGCGGGTGTTTGCCTATGTCAATGCCTTTCATTGATGGTTTGGATGTCAGAATCCATATATTTATAAGTGTTTTTTTCTCTCTCGCTTCCTCTGCTTATGTATGTGGGTGGGTGTTTGCCTATCTCAATGCCTGTGATTGTTGCTTTGTATGTCTGAATCTATATATTTACATGTGTTTTTTGTCTCTCTCACTCTCTATGCCTATGTGTCTGGGCGGGTGTTTGCGTGTCTCAGTGACTGTCCCTGTTGATTTGTATGTCTGAATCAATATATTTGCATGCTTTTTTTTATCTCTCACAGTCTCCTTGCCTATGTGTCTGGGCGGATGTTTGCTTCTCACATTGCCTGTCTTTGTCGGTTTGTATGTCAGAATCTATATATTTATATGTGTTTTTGTCACTCTTACTCTCTTTGCTTATGTGTCTGGGCGGGTGTTTGCCTATCTCAATGCCTGTCATTGTTTGTTTGTATGTCTGAATCTATATATTTCCATGTGTTTTGTCTCTCTCACTCTCTGGGCCTATGTGTCTGGGTGGGTGTTTGCTTATCTCAGTGACTGTTTTTGTCGGTTTGTATGTCAGAATCAATATTTTTATATGTGTGTTTGTCTGTTTCACTATCACTGCTTATGTGTTTGGGCGGGTGTTTGCCTATCTCAATACCTGTCATTGTTGGTTTGTATGTCTGAATCTATATTTTTGCATGTGTTTTTATCTATCCCACTCTCTTTGCCTATGTGTCTGGGTGGAAGTTTGCTTCTCTCAGTGCCTGTCTTTGTCGGTTTGTATGTCAGAATCCATATATTTATATGTATTTTTCTCTCTCTCACTTCCTCTGCTTATGTGTCTGGGCGGGTGTTTGCCTATCTCAATGCCTGTCATTGATGGTTTGTATGTCAGAATCCATATATTTATAAATGTTTTTTTCTCTTTCACTTCCTCTGCTTATGTGTCTGGGCGGGAGTTTGCCTATCTCAATGCCTGTAATTGTTGCTTTGTATGTCTGAATTTATATATTTGCATGTGTTTTTGTCTCTCTCACTCTCTTGGCCTATGTGTCTGGGCGGGTGTTTGCTTATCTCAGCACCTGTCTCTGTCGGTTTGTATGTCTGATTCAATATATTTGAATTTGTTTTTATCCCTCCCACTCTCCTTGCCTATGTGTCTTGGCGGATGTTTGCTTCTCCCAGTGCCTGTCTTTGTTGGTTTGTAGGTCAGAATCTATATATTTATATGTGTTTTTGTCACTCTCACTCTTTTTGCTTATGTATCTGGGCGGGTGTTTGCCTATCTCAATGCCTGTCATTGTTGGTTTGTATGTCTGAATCTATGTATTTGTATGTGTTTTTATCTCTCTCACTCTTTTTGCATATGTGTTTGGGTGGGTGTTTGCTTATTCCAGTGCACGTCTTTCTCGGTTTGTATGTCTGAATCTATATGTCTCTATGAGTTTCTCACTCTCTTTGTCTGTGTGTGTCTGGGCAGGTGTTTTCTTATCCCAGTGCCTGTGTTTGTCGGTTTGTATGTCTGAATCTATGTATTTGTATGTGTCTCTCACTCTTTTTGCTTGTGTGTTTGGTCAGGTGTTTGCTTCTCTCAGTGTCTGTCTTAGCTTACCCTAGAGTTAATGGGAGTGTAACAAAGTAATAGATAAAATATTTTTAATGAAATAATGACATATATGATATTAATATCAATATATGGTAGATATATTATTATAGATTATTAATATCAATGATCAACTTTGGACATTTTGAATCTGTTCCATAAAATGGTTCACCATGTTATCTCTTGATACTATAGCTATTGTCTTCTCTTAGTTCGTTATCAGTGGAATAATCATTATTCCATTTTCAGTCATAGACAATTTTTACCGGTGTATCATCGACAGGGTCAATATGATTTTCGTCTTTGGTATTATTTGGTTCATTGACTGTTTGATCAATGGCACTAACGTTTGCTGGTACTTTGTTTTTCATCGATTCATCTTTATATTCCTTAGTGATATTTCTGCCAATGCCCTTTATATTTTTCTGGCAATTTCACTGTCTATTATCACACTATTTTTACACAGGTAACAGTTCCGGTATGTAGACAAGATATGGTTTACGATATTAGTAGAAGAGTAGGCCTTTCTTTTCGTCTTTGCTTTCATTTGAATGCTAATACCCGAAAGTTGACGAAATGGTTTAACACTGGGTAACATGTTACCACAAGCACTAGCAAAAAGATGCCCCTCTTCATCAACTATTATTTTTATGTTGGCATTCTCTTTGAGTGCAATCATATCCAGAGATCACAATCTTGCATATCCACCATCATAAGAGTTGAATTTTTTTGGTACTCCAAAGAAATTCAATTTCTTTCTGTCATGACAATGCACGCATACCTTTTCGATAGTGCTACCACTTGTACTTATTTCATAGTTTAAATACTTCTCCTTGTCATCATTGAAAGCTACAATAACACTATCATCAAACAAACTCAACTTAAAAACAATAGGGAAACTTTTTTTTTCTCTTTTTTCTCCAAGACAGTGCAATTTAGATCGGTGAATATTTCGGCCCTATGTCCAAGGGCCGTCTTCAGCACAACATTAATGAAAATATATATATATATATATATATATATATATATATATATATATATATATATATATATATATATATATATATATATATATATATATATATATATATATATATATATATATATATATATATATATATATATATATATATATATATATATATATATATATATATATATATAAACAACTTACACTAAAATACGAAGTTTAAAACTAAAAATGATTTTAAAAACTTTTAAAACAGCCCCAGTATCCTTACTTCAACGAAGTTGAAGTCCTGGTTGAACTTCGTTGAAGTAAGGATACTGATGCTGTTTTAAAAGTTTTTAAAAACATTTTTAGTTTTAAACTTCGTATTTTAATGTAAGTTGTTTGTACATATATATTTTTTCTTTAATGTTGTGCTGAAAAAAGCCCTTGGATATAGGGCCAAAATATTCACCGATTTTAATTGCACTGTCTTGGAAAAAAATTTCCCTATTGTTTTTAAGTTGTGTTTGTTTGATATGGAAAGGCAGTGTGGTCTTCGTCAGTATTTGCGTTTAAAAATATCCTGTGAACATACTTTCTTAAAATGCTTCATCTTCACTTCTTAGAGATATGAGTTGTGTTTATTGTTCCACTGTGTAATAAATACTGATTAAATACACCCAATAAACTAGGTAGTGTCGATAACCGGACATAGAGCACCAGTGGGAAAGCCGCATCGTGTCTCTGAGAAAGCATAGAGTACGATAGTTAGAGCCATAAGCATATTTCATGACATTTTAGGATAAGTAAAAAAAAGTTGAATAATTTCAAAGTCCCCAAAAAAATTTAGTCCAGTAAAAAAAAAGTAGAATAATTTCGAAGTCCAAAAAAATTTAGTCCAATAAAAAAAGTGCTACTACAAACAATATTTTTCTAATAGTAAAAGTCACGACTAACATTGCTATATCATTCTCATTTTGAACTTGGAAAATATGAAATGTGATTTTCTTATGTTTTAAGTATGTTACATATCATTCTAAAAGATGTAAAGAAAAGTTGAAAAAATATATCATGTTAAAAAATAATAAAAAAAGTTAAAAAAACTTCAAACAAATTCCAAAAAAATGGAGGGGAAGGGGGGGGGGGGGGAGCCGCATCGTGTCTCTGGGCAATCATAGAGAGTACAATTGTTAGAGCCGTAAGCATATTTCATGTCATTTTAAGATACGTAAAAAAACATAAGAAATTGAGTAATTTCGAAGTCCAAAAAAAAATCTTCCCAATAAAAAAAAAGTTCTACTGCGAATAATATTTTTCTAATAGTAAAAGTCACGACTAACATTTCTATATCACTCTCATTTTGAATTTGTAAAATATTAAATTTGATTTTTCTATGTTTTAAGTATGTCACATGTCATTCTAAAAGATGTAAAAAAAAAGTTTAAAAAATATATCATGTTAAAAAATAATTAAAAAAATTAAGAAAAAACTTCAAAAAAAAACAATGGGGGGAGGGGGCCAAAAAGTTGGAGGGGAGGGGGCCTCCTCGGAATTTGGGGATAGGGAATCTTTGAGGGTTGAGGTCCCTGATGGTTAGGGTCGTTGGTGCTTATGATCCTTGATGGTTCATACTCATATATACCTCACTACTTGATTTGTAAGGATTTCTATTGATTGTTCTGAATTTCTTTATTAAAATTCTTTTCTTGCCATCCACATCTCTCTTAGTGTCAACTTTTTAGTTTACTATAACGTTAGACCATATTTTATATTGAAAACACTGTTCAAACGGTACTTGTGTATTTTACAGAACACATCGAGGAAGTAAAGTAATTTATAATAAATAAATTATGCGTTTACAACCCCTTCGGGCTTACCTTAACTGGTAATTAGTTTAACCCTTTTTTACCATCTTCATACAATCCGATCACCAATTAAGATCATTCTCACTCCTATTATTCAATCAAAAATTAAGATCATTCATAGAGTACAATTCGCAAATGCTATACCTTTTTTTCGCAAATTGGGTTAGCTTTTACACAAAATGACATAAAGCCAATTAAGCTATTGAATACCTTGTACCAATGTCTCTTGTAGGTGTCAAATCTATTACGTATCTGAGCATATTCTTTGTATTGTTGATGCATTCAATTCCTCATTCTTTAATTACCCGTGACGCATTCTTAACCAACGGAAGTTTGATTTGGCTATTGAAGCTACAAGTGATTACCCTTTTCAAAAACATTAGCTGTTAGCTACACCCAGATTCTTGTATATCGTTTAAACCAGTCTGGTTACATTACACAGTATCTTCCATAGTTCCAAATTTAATAGGTTTGATCACTTTATAGGTTTATAATACAAAGGGATTGGTCGATTTTTGCAGTGTTTTCGTCAAACTACACTGTATATTCATGCCCCAGGCGTAGGATTACGACTGTGTATATCTTTACTACTGATTGATCTGATAAAAAAAAAAAATTAGGTGGGGCGAAAAATAGGTTGATCCGATAAACTGGCATTAAAAGCAAGTTTAATTAACGCAAACTTGGGTTTATTAAGTAAATTACACTACTTTAGACTACGCTAGGGGGCGCTCCCTGGATCCGCCACTGCACTGATGTTTAGTGCAAAGAGTAGAGGATTCAAAGGAGTGGTAGGCCCCCATAAACGAAACAGTGTTTACCTATTTATTGTCTTTTTCGTAATTTATTTTATTTAATTAAAATGAATTTTCAAAAATAGAGATTTTTCAAAAAAAAAACATAAAGCTACTTTTATCCAGACCAAGAGATATAATGTTTAGTGAACAAATGAAACCCAAAACAAAGAGTAATTACAATAAATATTGAAGTTAAACTTTAGACTAACCGAAATTTGTTTGATGGATAAACAGGCGTTGGATGGGGGATGATTACCCTTCATTCCATTTTGGCTCTTTTGAAGGGTACTAGAATTTTCAATTTCCAATCGAAAGAGCTTTTTCCGAAGTTTCTACGACAACTCCTATACAAAGTGCCATAGTGAAAGAAAAATTAAAATAAATACTACATTGTGCCCACATCCTTCTTTACTTTGAAAGCGCTATTGCACTGCCTATGATTTAAACCACACAAATAAGGATTAAACCACCCCTACAAACACGAGCGATTAGAGAAAAAACGTACGACACCGCAATAAAAGCATCCTCAGTCAGGAAAAAGTAGTATCCCTACTCTGCTTTCAAGCGCACAGATAGAAAATTAAAATATGGAAAATAGCATTGGATTTCAAGCACACAGATAGGGAAATTAACATGTGTTTCTTGGTTATGTTGGTTATGTTTTTTGATGGTTATGTTGTTTGATGTTTGTTGGTTATGTTATGTTGATGTTGTTTCTTGGGTATTGATGGTTATGTTATGTTGATATTTGTTGGTTATATTATGTTGATTTTGTTATGTTATGCTGGTTATGTTATGTCATTTGATGTTTCATGGTTTTGTTGATGGTTACGTTATGTTTGTTGGTTGTGAGTGTTATGTTATTTTGATGTTGTTTCATGTTTATGTTAAGTTTGTTTTTCATGAGTGTTTTGTTGATGTTGTTTCATGGTTATGTTATGTTTGTTGGTTATGACAGGTATGTTGATGTTGTTTCATGGTTATGTTGATGGTCATGTTGTCTGAGGGTTATGTTTTGTTGACGTTTGTTTTTTATGTTGTTTGAAGTTATGTTGTTGGTTATGTTGTGTTGATGTTGTTTGTTGGCTATGTTGTTATGTTATGCTGATGTTGTTTTGTAGTTATGTTGATGTTTATGTTGTTTTTTGGTTATGTTGTTTGATGGTTTTGTTGTTATGCTATGTTGATGTTGTTCCTTGGTTGTGTTGCTTGATGTTATATTGATGTTGTTTCTTGGTTTTGTTGATGTTTGTTTGCTATGTTTGCAGGATATATTTGAAATAAATAATGTTACCAGGCGAGATTTCTAGCGCATCTATCGTCATGTGACACATCCCCGTTTCAAGTGCAAGTTACACCACGCGACACACCCTCACCTTTAAAGGGTCAGATAAGTGGAGCTATCAACCCCTCAAGCCTTTACACCTGCGCAACGCAGTGACTGGTTCTATTAAAGGGAACATAATTGCCAAGACTCCGTCACATACCCCTCTGAACTCCAATGACGTCATACGACTTACTCCATTTCAAAGGGAGAGGAATAATATGCCTAACTTTGCGATAGGGACCCATGAGGGAAACCCCGCTTATAGCTCACACCTTACGTAATTATTTTGCAACACTCTCACGTAATAATTATTTTCGCCCGAAACCCCCAAAGCGTTTTTCTTCATTAGCTTAATGGCGGCACACACTTTATGTAAGGTCACGTAATGATTACGCATCCATCAATGCCAGATAATACCATTTTGTCATTTTTTACCCAAAAGCCTCAAGACATTTTCTTTTTTCGGCATTTCATTTGTCACCCCAAAACACCTTTCATATTTTTCTAGAGTTCTTGACCCCGCCAGGACTCGAAAGGTTATTCTCTTCCATTGGCTCTGTGTCTAAACTGGAAGGACTAAACTGCTATTCACAGTATTTTGTTTCTGGAACCTTATTCTAAAAATAATCTATTAGAAGCAAGAAGATTCCCAATTTTTTGGCACTCGTTAGAACGGCGTGTTTACCACCAAATTTGGCACGCACTCGGAAAATATCTATTTCCAGGGGACATTTTTTCCCAAGGTATTTTTAGCTATAAAGGGGAAACGCGTGCTTAAATTATGTAAACACCTAGGTATAAGAGACGCATAACAGTAAATATTAAAAACACAGCCATTGTAAATAAAAACAAATTGACAAGCAATAAAACATAAAAAAAGACAGATAAAAAACACGACACCTCAACACTGTTTTATTTTTTATCATTATGCAAAGCGGTAATTTTCAGATATACATTTATTTTTATCTAGTCTCCATCCACTAAGGTACCGACCTACTTGCTGGTCACCTCCGAGGAAGTGTTCAATCCCCCGGAGCGGTTTGTCCTAGCCCGACACACCCCCAGTGGGCCATTTTTAAGCAAAAATATCAAAATACACAAAATGTGGAAATTCTTGTTCCCGCCCGTGCTGTCTGTGGGGTAGCTTTGTCAGTGTCGTCTTATTCCAGGAACGGAATCCGATCATCCATGCGATGCAGGGGAGCTTGCTCAATGTTGACTCGTTCCAAGGAGATAAAATCCGGGCTTCAGCTTGGCGATAAGGGAGGTATAAAAATGGTATTGCTTGAGATAATATAAAAAGTAGCACTAATAGGGAAGTTATCATTGAATTTATAGGATATAACCACCGCTAAAATCACATCATCCCATTTTCTAGTGCTCAGCTAGCAAGATTCATGCACTAGCAAGACTATCACCCCAGGCATAATTCCTGCCATTGGTACACTGTTTTTTTCTGGAAGATCCCCAGGATTTCCGTGACCAAGTGTAATATGAATGACGCAAGTTTATCTTACAAGCTAGATTAAAAGGACCCACCCCCCGAGAACGCCATATACGCGGGTGGTGCGTATTAACAGCGGTGCATATTTTAAGCAAAGATATGGAATACACTGCCATTCTGGGCTTAAATATTTCTTGCGATAAGACAAATTCGTTTCTCACTTGATGCTTTGTAAGACCGTTACAGAATATGATTTTTTTTCCTGGAACACCAACCATTTTTGGGTTTAATGTTTCTTGACAATAGGCAATAATAACGTCCTGCTACCGCTATGACACAGGTCATCATCAGTGGTAGAGTCTTCTAACATTTGAAACATACAAGCACACTTTCTTACACACAGACACTTTCTTAGAAGTGGCATTTTTTCGTTATGATGACAACTTATCTGCTAGAAGTAACAATCTTTCTGTCAAACATACACAATTTTTCTTAGAAATAACATTTTTCGTTAGGATAAAAAGTTGTCTGCAGAAATAGCAAGTTTTCCTTAACACTAACAAATTTACCCTTCGAAGTATCAACTGGTTTCCTTAAAACTAACATACTTCTCCTTAAGACTAACAAATTTTCTCATCAAAGTAACAACATTCTTCCTTAATACTTCCAAACTTTTACTTAAAACTAACAGATTTTCTCTTAGAAGTGTCAACTTTTTTCCTTAATACTAACATCATTTTACTTAACACACTCAAATTTCTCTTAGAAATAACCTTTTTCGCCAGTGATAACACGTTTTCTGTTCGAACTAGCAAGTTTTTTGTCAAAGATACTAAATTTTTCTTATAAGTAACAATTTTTTTATCATGATATCACACAGACACACACACACACACACAGACAGGACACACAAACACACACACACACACACACAAACACACACACACACACACACACACACACACACACACACACACACACACACACACATAGACACACAAACACAACATTTTTTCCTTTAGTAGTAACAAACTTTTACTCAACACATTCATGCCTTAAGAATAACAAACTTTTACTTAATAAGCTCAAATTTCTCTTAGAAGTAACATTTTTCGTCAATGATAACACGTTTTCTGCTTGAACTAGCAAGTTTTCTGTCAAAGTTACCAAATTTTTCATAGAAGTAACAATATTTCATTATGATAACAAGTTTTCTGCCAGAAATAGCAAGTTTTCCTTAACACTATCAAATCTTTTCTTCGAAGCAACAACTTTTTCCCCTTAGTAGTAACAAACCTTAATAGAAGAAAAATTGTTATCATAAACGAAAAAATTGTTAATTCCAAGAAAAATTTGGTATGTTTGCCTGAAAACTTGTTACTTCTAACAGATAACCTGTCATCATAATGAAAATTGCTAGTTCTAAGAAAAACTTGGTATCTTTAATAAAAAATTGCTAGTTCAAGCAGAAAACGTGTTGTGGGGGTGTACTTTTAGTCTAGCTTGTAAGATGCACTTGCGTCATTCATATTAGACTTGGTCCCAGAAATCCTGGGGATCTTCCAGAAAAAAACAATTTACCAATGGCAGAAATTTTGCCTGGGGTGGGAATCTTGCCAGTGCACGAATCTTGCTAGCTGTGCGCTAGAAACTGGGATGATGTGATTTTAGAGGTGTTCATATCCTAGAAATTCTATGATAACTTCCCTATTATTGCTACTTTTTATGTTATCTCGATCAATACCATTTTAAACCTCCTTTTCCGCCTAGCTGAAGCCTGGTTTTTATCTCCTTGGAACGAGTCAACATTGAGCAAACTTCCCTGCATCGCGTGGGATTGTCGCATTCCGTCCTTGGAATGAGACGACACTGAAAAAACTCCCTCACAGCGCATAGGATTGGTGGGAAAGAGAATTTCCACCCTTTGCGCATTTGGATATTTTTGCTGAAAAATGCCCGCTTAGGGATGTTTCAGGCTGGGAAAAACCCCTAAGGGGGATTGTGCACTTCCTCGGAGATGACCAGCGAGGAGGTCGGTACCTTAGTGGATGGAGGCTGGATAAAAATAAATTTATGCTTAAAAATTACCGCTTTGCGTAACGATAAAAAAATAAAACAGTGTTCAGCTTTTGACGGAGAAAAATAGGCTTCGCTCCACTCACAGACACTCCCCCTCCCCTGGAGTCCTCTCTTTTCGTCTTCCCTTAAATCACGCATGTTTTTCTTCATTCTTTTATAAGCCACAATAATGCCCAAGAAACTACATCTTTTATCACGGCACCCTCTGAAAATGAATGCTAGGTTATGTACTGTCATTGTGGGGTGAACTACAGCTTAAGAGTTAGGGTTGAGGCATTAAGGAATTTTTCCCATGGAAGAGATGAAAATATAATAGGTACTCAAAGAAATAAAAATTCTCCTTGGCAGTTCTTAATATGTCTTTAGTTTGCATCTAATATCAACCTTATTCCTCCAAATCCAATTCTAATGTCACTCCCCCCCCCCCTCCCCTGCCCTCTGGGGTTTCAGGCTATAAGTCTCGGTTTTTATTACACATGGTTCTTTTTGTGTATATTATAATATGGCCTTTTCATCTTTTATTTTTGTCGTGTTTTTTAGCTGTCTCATTTTATGTTTTATTGCTTGTCAATTTTTTTTATTTACAATGACTGCGTTTTTAAGATTTACTGTTTGAGATGCGTCCCTTATAACTTGGTGTTCACGTAATTTAAGCACGCGTTTCCCCTTTATTGCTTAAAATACCTTGGGAAAAAATGTCCCCTGGAAATAGATGTCTTCTGAGTGCGTGCCAAATTTGACGGTAAACACGCCGTTCTAACGAGTGCCAAAAAATGGGGAATCTTCTTGCTTCTAATAGATTATTTTAGAATAAGGTTGCAGATACTGTGAATAGCAGTTTAGTCCTTCCAGTTAAGGCACAGAGCCATTGGAAGACAATAAACTTTTGAGTCCTGGCGAGGTCAAGAAATCTAGAAAAAAATTATGAAAGGGGTTTCGCGGCGAAAAATGAAATGCCTAAAAAAGAAAATGTCTTGAGGCTTTTGGTTGAAAAATTTCAAAATGGTATTATCTGGCACTGGTGGATGCGCAATCAGTACGTGACCTTACATAAAGTGTGTGGTGCCATTTAATTAATGAAGAAAACACTTTGGGGGTTGCTGGTGAAAAAATTATTACACGAAAGTGTTGCACAATAATTACGAAAGGTGTGACCTATAATCGGGGGTTACCCCATGGATTCTTGTTGCAAAGTTAGGCATATTATTCCTCTCCGTTTGAAACGGGGTAAGTCTTATGATGTCAGTGGAGTTCATATGGTTGTGTGAAGGAGTATTGGCAACTCTGTTCCTTTTAATAGAACCGGTGACAGCGTTGCGCAGGTGTGACGGCTTGAGCAGTTTGTAGCTCCACTTATCTGACCCTTTAAAGGTGAGGGTGTGTCGCGTGGTGTAACATGCGCTTGAAACGGGTATATGTCACATAACGATACATGCGCTAGAAATCTTGCCTAGTAACATCATTTATTTCAAATATGTCCTGCAAACATAACAGACAAACATCAACAAAACCAAGAAACAACATCAACATAACATAACAACATAACCATAAAACAACATAACCAACAAACAACATAACCATCAACATAACCAACAAACAACATCAACATAACATAACAACATAACCAACAAACAACATCAACATAACATAACCAACAACATAACATAACACAACCATCAAACAGCATAACCAGCAAACATCAACAAAACATAACCATCAAACAACATATCCATCAACGTAACCATGAAACAAAATCAACATAACACTCATAACCAACACACGATATAACCAACAAATATAAAATAACTATGAAACAAAAAATAACAATGAAACAATATCAACATAACACTCATAACCAACAAACATAACATAACCATGAAACAACATCAACATAATATAACACTCATAACCAGCAAACATAACATATCCATCAACAAAACCATGAACCGTCAAACAAACTAACATAACCAAGATAACATAACAACATCCACATAACATATCTAACAAACATCAACATCACATAACCATCAATAGTCAAGAAACAACATTAACATAACATAACCAACAAACATCAAACAATATAACCATCAACAAAACATAATCAACAAAAGCAATAAATATATCTTAATTTCTCTATCTCTGCGCTTGAAATCCAATGCTATTTTCCATATGTTAATTCCCCTATCTGTGCGCTTGAAAGCAGAGTAGGGGTACTACTGGAACAGAACACTTCAATCCTACGCACAAAAGTTCGACTCTGAATATAACAGATTAGCCCCAATGCACAAAACCTAATTCCCAGATTCAACACTTAAACCTGTCTTGAAAATTCTTTAACCGCACACCTACCAGTCCCACGTTAAATAACTTAAGCCGAAAGCAGTCAAAATTATACTAAGTTCATAAACGCTGGAACTCAACACTCAGCAAGGGCACCATAATTCGAAATTTGAACCCCGAGCACAAATACTTAAAATTCATATACAACAGCTTGTACCTGACATTCGAAAGCTTGAACTTCAAGCAAAAACGTAAACTTCATGTACCAAAATTTAACTCAAAGTACAAAAACTGAAATATCCATATTCTAAGACTATAGCCTCACATAAAAAATTTAAAATCTTAATGATATGGGAGATAAATCCTCCAGACTCATTGCTGACGCATAAGGCATCGAAACGACGTTTTGGTAGCTGGTTCTTTTTAAAAGAGACAAGTAACAAATCTGTCGACCAACCTTGCTGCAGCATGGAACGACCCCTAGGCTCCGTACTGCCAAGAATACCCTGAATCCACTGGGTAGCAGAGAGAGAAACTTGAGCCCCCCCCCCCGAAATATTGCTTTTACTGAAAATTCCTCCCGCGGAGAATTCCTCCACGCGTAATATGAGCAGGCAAAGAGAAAGTAGAAAAAAGATACCTAAAAATGTCGATCAGCCACCTATTAAAAATTACGAGCCAGAGAAAAATTTTTTGATTTTTAAAAAATCTTCAAAAAACATGACTTTGCCTCAAACCAACTTGCAATTGATTGAAAATTCTGAGAGTACCACTCTATTTAAAAGTATTGAAAAAAAAATATTGAGCTTCCAGCTGCAGAGGAAGTAATGCAACATGGTGGAACATTCATTGGTGAAAAGTCACGTAGTCCATACAAGACAAATTGTTAATGTGGACATTTATCTCAATGCTAGATTTAACTCAGTTGATTCAAATGATTTTTCATGAAATTATGCTTGGTGAAATACAATTGCGCATCAGCTACTATAAAGGAGGGGTGGTGTGTCATTGTGTAGGCTGGGAGGAAGCCAGATGTCTAAATAAGTGTACTTTAATGCCCAAATTGTCTAATTATTCATGAGCCTTCAGATGAATATTGGAAAGGCTCTAGGACGGAATCTCCCCTTTTATTGCACAGAATATTTGTTACATTTATTTTAAAGCTTCATCTAACTAAATTGATTTGCTTCATATTTCTCAATAATTATGAGAAGTTATGTGTAAGTACACATCAGCTATATAAAGGAGTCACAAGGGCACACTGACGGATCTAGGGGGGCGGGAGAGGACCCCTCACCCGAAGATTTTTTTTTCTGGCGGCCTTTTTTACTATTTTTTTTCTTTTTTTGCTCTTTTTTTAAAATAAATTTGTCGATTTGGTTAATTATTAGCCCCTTTGTCACATTGGGCCCTCCCCAAGATTTTGCTTTTTGGCGTCCTTGTCACATTGGGCCTCCGCCAAGATTTCGCTCTAGATCCGCCCCTGCCGATTGCAGGGGCCTCAAAGAGCGTGTTTTAATGCCCAAATGGTCTAACTCTTATTGAACCTTCATATAAGTGCAGAATGAAATTGGGGAAGGAGGGGGAGATAAAAATTGATATATAATCCCCATTGACTCCCGGAAATAGTTTTGGTCTACTCTTTCTTATTGGTACTAGGGGATGTTGTAATAGTATCATTCTAAGTGCTACAATCTGTTTTCTATTTAGCATAAATATTGCAATCACATGCCTACCGGCATAAATTGGGAAAAGATGAAACAGGGCATCATGGGCCTTACCAAAAAACTTTTGAGGCATGAGGGGGGGGATAAGTGATACCAGGAGCTATTCATGGATTTTAAATGGTAATTTTCCTCTTTTCCTACATAAATGTATTTAAACATACGTATACAACGGAGGCAATTCCAAGACCACAGAACACCATTTTAGAGATGGCGATGGCTTCAGCCACATGAAAGACGAAGTCACGCAGAACTTCTATCCACATAGACAATAATACCCGTCTCTATCCAGCCGAAATTCCTTAGTAAAATTACTATTAAAAACTTATTCAACAAAACTGCTGTTTATCGAAGATTTTGACTAAATCATCAAATCTTGTCAAATATTTTTCTTACAGTTTGCGGTTTGAAGTGTCAAGCAGGAAACTGGAAAAGCGGGAAGCTACCAACCAATCAAAATTCTTAGTGCAGACACTAACAGCAATAAATCCTGCATTTATTAATCTGGTAGCACACATCATATCTTAGTTAAGCCTGGGCATGATCTGAAAAATAATGAGAAATTGAACTAAAAAACATCTTTATTCAGTTGAAAGTAAGGGGCAACATTAAAACAGAAAGAAATGATTCAGTATGTGAAGGTGGCTGCCTTTTCCTCAAAACCTCACTCTTTTTGCTAAAGTTGGAATTTTTTTCATAATTCTTTAAAACCGACACTGAAACACAGGCGCTGTTAAACTGGAATAAGACAGTTTTTTAAAACACTGCTGTCGGTAACAACTCATTCGTTAACAACTGGTTAAAAACAGGTTAAATCTTCAAAAAGGCCCTGGGACTTCAAATTTTCCATTGAACTAGCCCCTGCAAAGATTATTCAATCACCCTTCCCAAAAACACCTTAAATCTTAGCAATAGGCAACATGCATAGCTTATAGTCCTTGCCCCAGGGGTCTGGAATGGGGTAGGTCAAACCCAGAGGTATGGTATGTGACCTTTGGCCCATCTTAAACAAAATGGGTATCTTAAGATTCTGATCGGATGCGTTTGGTGATAAAACGGTGTGGGAAGTGACTTGGGGCCCTCCAATTACTTTTGACTCTTAAAAAAGGGCACCAGAACTTGTAATTTGTCATCGAATGAGTACTTTCCAAAGTTAGTACGATCACCCCTTTTATATGAAGTGCCTCTGGGGAAAAATGATTAATACATTGAACACTTATGGCTCTTTTATGGCACCGGTATAGCATTGCCTCTGACTTAAATTAAATAAAAAAAAAGAAGTTTTTTAACTGAAAGTAAGGAGCGACATTAGAACTTAAAACGAACAGAAATTATTCCGTATATGAAAGGGGCTGTCCCCTCCTCAACGCCTCGCTCTTTACGCTAAAGTTTTTTATTGTTTTAAAACACTAAGTTGTGTGACAAAAGTCAAACTTTAGAGTAAAGAGCGAGGCATAGAGGAGGGGACAGCCCCTTTCATATACGGAATAATTTCTGTTCGTCTTAAGTTTTAATGTCGCTCCTTACTTTCAGTTAAAAAAACTTTGATTTTTTGTTTAATTTCTGAACGTTTTTGAATTAATGCAGCTTTGATTTTGGCTCAACATTCATGAATAATTAGAATGAAATTTGCATATTAATTTTATTGTTTTGGCTAAATTGCTTTCTCGAAATTTTGTTATGACGTAACTTACGAATTAACTTACGTAACGAGCTTCTATATTTGTATGTTTTTATTACATATATTAGGGAGTTTACCAAGACCGTATCCGGGGGAGGGTTACCCGGTTTGAACCCCCCCCCCCCAAAAAATAAATTTTGACCGAGTCGAAAATTAGTCTAAAGAATAACTTTAAAGACAAAACCTTACCAGAAAAAGCATATGCTCCCACACTAAATCCTATTACATTTTGTGGGTAAACGGTTCTGATCAGCTTAGGCAATTAGCTAACCGTAGGTACCCCCATGTACACCTGACTTGCATAGTAAATTAGGGTTAATATACGCTATTATCCTATTGCATTTTGTGGCGTACAAAAATCCTATTGCAATTTTGTGGGTAAACGGTTGTGATCAGCTTACGCAATTAGGTAACCCCATGTTAACCTTATTATGCAAGGTCAGACCTTGCAGAGTAAATTAGGATTAATGGGGGCTCAAGGTAAACGCTATAAGAGAGTGCAAGATTGTCAGTTCAGTTCAGTTGAATTTTGGACTTGGATAAGAGAAGACCGATTTTCAACATGAAGAGGAAGTGTGATATTACGTCGTTTTTCGCGCCTAAGCGGACCAGGAATGTGTCTGACAGTGCCGTTAGCGGGACGTCTGCGGAGCATTCATCTACACCTCTGGATCTGAAGGGCACTGGAGCCATCTTTGAAGCTTCTGAATCACGCACACTGGAACCAACCACGACGCATCACGCACCTGCACCAACCCAGTCTATGACGTTGTTTGCAAATGACATCCTTCGTTTTGTCAAAAAATCATCCAGTCTCGATGCAAATTCTAAACTTCATTTGCTGAAGAGCTGTTGGACTCCAGATATCTCCTACATTTTCTTAGTATCCGAAAAACGGAAGCTGAAGTTTCAGTTAACTTGGCTCGCTCGTTTCAGTTGGTTGTCATACTCTCCGTCTGAGGACGCTGCTTTTTGCAGATTTTGCGGTCTGTTCTCGTCAGAGACAGCTGGCAAAGGCTGCCACCAGCGCTTGGGGAATCTAGACAACAAACCATTCAGGAACTGAAAAATGCGATAGAGTGCTTCACAGCTCACCAACAAGTAGAGTTTCATAGAAGCTGCAACGTATCGGCTGAAAACTCCAATACTGTCTCGGAGAAAAGGCAGGACAATATCGTGCACCCACTAGACGCGGTGAGGAAAGCGCAGGTTCAAGAAAATTGCCAGAAGTTGCGACCAATTGTTGAGACGGTGATATTTTGTGGGCGGCCACAGCTTGCCCCTCGTGGTACCAACGATTCCGGTCCCATTTTCGTCTCGGATCCAGAACCTTCTCACAATGATGGCAACTTTCGACCACTACTGCGGCTGAGGGCAAGACACGGTGACGATGTTCTGAAGAACCATCTTCTTACTGCGGCCGAAAATGCCACATATCTTTCTCCCATCATCCAGAATGGTATTATCGCCGCATCCGAGGAGCTTCTTCAGCAGTCTATTGTGGAAAGAGTAAACGCAAGTCCATGCTTTTCGGTGCTTGCCGATAAAACTGTGGACGTTTCGAATACTGAGCAGCTGTCTGTTTGCGTCCGCTACACTTTCAAACAAAACCTGCATGAGGACATCCTTGGTTTTACCCAAGTATCTGATCTGACTGGGCAAGGTCTGGCTTCATCAATCCTGCGATTTCTCGAAAGCCTTGGTCTTAATCTTAACAAGATGGTTGGTCAGGGATATGACGGTGGAGCAGCGATGAGTGGGCATCTTATGGGTGTCCAGGCTGTTATACGTAAAAAGTATAAGAGGCGCTTTACGTCCATTATAGTGCGCACAGTCTCAACTTGGTCATCTATTCTGTATGTTCTGTTCTGGTGTTTAAGAATTTCTTCGGTGTCGTATCACAAGTCAACAGTTTTTACCATACTTCCCCACTCAGGACACAGAATTTAAAAGAGAAGATCAACGAAATATTACCGGATTCGAGGAAACATACTTTAACCGGACTCTGCGAAACAAGACGGGTGGAGCGCCACGATTCAGTCGTGTGTTTTCTTGAGCTGTATCGACCGATCCTGCGATCCCTGGAAGCTCTTGAAGAGAACGGAAATTTAGAAACTTCTGCAAAAGCGGCGCAGTTGCTGTTCACGATGAACCAGTCGCAATTTGTTGTGTGTCTCCATGTGGTCAAAGAGCTTTTCTGCCTTACGCTTCCACTGTGCAAGACTCTTCAGTCAGTTGACTGTGATTTGGCAGCTGCATATAGGCACGTGGAAACTGTCCTTTCAAAAAGTAAAGGAAATGCGAGGAAATACTGCTATTGGTTTCATGTCTATTTTTGACGAAGCTCAGCGTTTTGCCAGCGACTTAGGACTGGAGATGACTCGTCCAAGGACGAGAGGTGGCCGGAGAATGCATGAAGACGATCCAGACCTTCTCAATCAATATAGAACCTTGCTATTTATTCCTTTCCTGGACCACTTCACTTCCGAGCTGAAACAACAATTTGTGCTTCACCAGGAACTGCTGTCAAATCTCAGCATCCTTTCTCCTGCCAAATTTTTTTCTGTCGATCTGAAGGCATTAAACTTGGAGTCATTGGTTAATTTGTATGGCGATATTCTTCCCGAGCCAGACTGTCTGAAGCAAGAAATCGATCTATGGCGCATCAAGTGGGAGAATGTTCCGGTATCAGAGAGGCCAACTTGTGCCGTGTCTTCGCTTCAGGCATTCGACGCCACCTTTTTTCCAAATGTTTTTCTTCTTCTGGCTATTCTTCCGACGTTACCTGTTAGCACTGCTACTCCGGAAAGAAGTTTCTCAACGCTCAGCAGGCACAAAACCTGGCTGAGAAATTCAACAGGAGAAGAACGATTGAGTGGCTTAGCCCTCCTTGCAGTCCATAGGGACGTTGACATCTGCCTTGACGAGGTCATCGACAATTTTGCAGGGAAGAAAAATCGTCGCCTGGATTTTGTTTTATAGATATTGGCCCTTACTTTTAGCTGAACAAAAAAAAACTTCTTTTTGCGTTAACTGTTTTTGCTGTCTAAAAAAAAATAGCTTTTAATATATAATTGTATGTAAATACTTGTCTCGTTTTTAAGTCACTAAAAAAAAAAAAAAAAAAAAAAAAAAAAAAAAAAAATGCCCCTTAAAGATGCGAAAGTATGCCTAGTGGACGCGTCCTCGTTCACAAGGGGCGGACTAGCCGTCTCAATCTAACGTAATGTTACTCGAGGATGTTAGACAAAGTCCATGGGAAAAAATCGGGACCCCCCCGAGCAAAAATCCTGGATACGGCCCTGGAGTCTACCCCTATTCAGTACCTCGCTCTTTACGCTAAAGTTCGAATTTTGTTCGAGTCACAAACCCCTGAATCGCAAAGGCAGGTTAATTAGAATAGATAGCTCTTTTGAAAGTACTGAAAAAAACTTTCGTGTAAAGAGTGAGGTATTGACTAGGGGGTAAACCCCCTCATATACATAATCATTTCTGTTTTTTTTAAGTTTTAATGTTGCTCCTTACTTTCAGTTGAAAAACCTTTTTTTTTATTTAATTTCTGATCGTTTTCTAAATAATGCTGGGAAATCCGGCGCCCCTTCATAAAAATTTCCCTTCTCCCACGGAAATATCCTCCTTTGAAAGATTCTCAACCCCCCCCCCCCCACCACCACCAGAAAAAAATCCCTCCTGAATCGTCTGTATACTTCCCATTACAAATACTTTTTGCAGACAATGGGCAAAGTTCATAACTTGCAGTCCTTCCCCCGGTAACTGTGGGGGATTAAGTCATCCTCAAAGACATATTTATTAAATTTTCGACAATGTTGAACAAAATGGCTATCTCAAAATTTTGATTGGGTGACTTCGGGAAAAAAATGAGCGTGGGAGGGGGCCAAGTTGCCCTCCAATGTTTGTGTTCACTTGAAAAGAGCACTAGGACTTTTAATTTCCGTTCAGATTAGCCCTCTCACGATATTCTAGGACTACTGGATCGATACGATCACCCTTGGGAAAAAAAAAAACAAATAAACACGCATCCGTGATCTTTCTTCTGGCAAAAAATACAAAATTCCACATTTTTGCAGATAGGAGCTAGAAACTTCTATGGTATGGTTCTCTAATACGCTGAATCTGATGGTGTGACTTTCATTAAAGTTCTATGACTTTTAGGGGTTGTTTCCCAATTTTTTGGAAATTAGGGCATATATTCTCAGGCACGTAACTTTTAATGAGTAAGACTAAACTGAATGAAACTCTTATATTTACAATCAGCATAAAAATCTGATTTTATTGATGTATCTGTTGGTATCAAAATTACGGTCTTTAGAGTTTTGGTTACTATTGAGCCGGGTCGCTCCTTACTTACAGTTTGTTACCACGAACTGTTTGAGAAGTGAGTAGATCCTTTCAATTGGCCTTCTAATGAACATTTTAAGTTATCAAGGAGGAAATAGGAGGCGGAATTTTCTGCAGCGAGGAATTTTTTCTGGAAATTTTCTGTGGGGGGGGGGAGAATGCTTAGACCCGAGAGAATCCTTAGGCGAGTAAACGAACAAACTAACTGTAATGGTTCAAACATAAATCCCAGAAGTCCTTTAAAAGATCTTTGTATTCCTAAAAAATCTTAAATCACCAAACTAAAAATCTTAAAGCTTCATTACATTGATCTTAGAATAAAGACCCTCTAAAAAAATTCAAATTCACCCACAAAAGCTTAACCACATGATATGCATGCAGGTTCTGAAATTACAGCTCTACAAGTCAGACAAATATTTCGGGGGGGGGGGGCTAAAAACCCCTGGATACGGCCTTTATAGAAAACAAAGAACATGGGTAAATTAAAAATTACCAATACTCTTTGATCCAGACCAAGAAAACTTGCTATCCAACTGATAAAACCATATCAACGCCAAATTTTCGGATAAAATTTGGGATCCTTTTTTAGGATAAAATTAGGATAAAATGTCAATAGTTTTTTAGTGAATTCAATTGCTGATTAGTTTTATTTGTGACTAATTAGTTCTTAAGGTAACTGACTTTAAAATCCGCTGATGATAATCACTATGTAAATTTGACAGCCCGATTACTGGGTCGCACAGCTCATTTGGGACAGTATTAAAAACAGGAATTTAGTTAATCATAAAGAATATCATTTAGCCAGATTTGAAATGATAAATTCGAATACCAGAAAAGATATTTTGCAATAGAGGATGGTTTCAGTTGTTTACTTTTCCTAATTATGTATTTTTAATGTGAACTCTGACAATTTTTGGGTTTTAAAGCTTTGGTAAATAAGGCTTCCGAAAAGAGGAGTAAGGCTGCAATGCCCCCCCCCCGACACCCTAAATATTGGCATTGAAATATACCATGATGTTTTTATTTAATAAAAATAAACAAATTTTCCTCTCTTGCAGTCTTAGAAATTTTTATTTTTTTTGCATTTTCAGTAATATTGAAAAATCCTTGCTTCTCTAAATTTGTTCTGATCAGTGCTGCTTTCTCCCTTCCCTCGCATTACTAATATTTCTATCCCCAATTTGTAAATATTTATGCTTTCAAAAAAGTATGTATCTAGGATTTTTTTTTTTGGGGGGGGGGGGTACAAAAAAACTATTAAAAACACATCAAAAATTATGTTTATATGCATTCTTGTCATGCTTTTACAAGTAATACAAAATTTCTTTGAGGGAGGGAGGTTAAATCCAGTAGATTTGCTGGACACGGCCTTGGTCTTAAATGACAGAGCAGAGATTTCTTTATTAATTCGAGCTATCCCAGCTGTGAGGGGGATAAAATAGTCCTAATTCGAATTTTTGTGCCTTAAATTCACATTAAAAATCTTCAATTCTTAAAAAGTCCTGCTTTCGGTCAAAACTACAATCTTTCCAGCTGGAGAGAACTGCCACCACCTTATAGCCCATGGTGCATCCTTGGTCCAAAGTCCCACCCTCCATATTGACATTCATCTAAAGCATATCTCACGAAAAGCTTGAAGACTTGAGCAGACTTACGTAATTTGTTAATTTTTTTAAGTTCGAGTTGTGACCCCTCCCCCCGATACAAGGCATATAGTATTAGAAATATCGGGAGAACTATCAATTCATAACAATCAGAGGAAGGGGCCTGTGTACCACAAGTTCTCGATGCTGCCCAAATAACCCCAACAGTTCGCAGATACACATATGCGGTACATTTTATTTGAAGATGACAATTTAATGAGGAATGAGCAGTGGTGGATCCAGAGGGCGGATCCAGAGGTGGATCGAGGGAGGCACGCGCCTCCCTAACATAGTTTAAAGTAGTATAATTTACTTAATTAGCGCAAACTTGCGTCAGTTAAACTTGCTCCTAACGCAAATTTATCGGATCAACCTATTCCCTCACCCCTTAAAAAATCCTGGATCGGCCTTTGGGAGTGAGAGTTCATCTGTCCCAAAACCAAATAATGGTACATATTAACAAAAAGCTCTAGATTTCGAGTAGAATCCCCTCCCCTCTATGTTCTATCTAAATTATATCGAAACATCTATTATTTTTCAACAACTCAGATTACTTTTGGATCAGTTGCCGTCAACCCGATAATCTCCAACGTAAGTTCCTGGTTTAAATGTTAGAGTTTTCTCACCATATACAAACGTTTGTGCTCTAAAGTGATATTCCTAGCGGGAATGCAAGGAACTCCTTGGTTGAATGACGACTATTTGCTCCAAAATCCGTCCTACAAATAGCACTAACTGTAAAGCTGATTTCAGACAAGTATGTAATATATAACTTTTTGAGATGCCACTAGAACCACAGAATTTAGGTCATTAAAAACCACAAGAAGCAGGTAAATTTTACAAAGAAATATGGAGGAATCATAAAAAATCCAAGCAATTGCAGGGAGGGAATGTCACCAGAAGGCCTTAGTGAGCTCATAACTATTTCCAATCTATTGAAACAGGTAAAATTATGCAAAATAAGTTTTATTTTAAAGATACCATTTTGTGGGGGAGCTAGGGCTTATCTGTCGAAAGAGCATATGGAAATGTTTAGTAACAGAAACTACGAAAAATGTCCCGATTAAAAAAGAGACCTTCTCACTCTTTCCAACCTATCTCGTGATTTTCGGATATACTGAAAAATATTTTTTTTTCTAATCAATTTTGACCACTTTCAGAATTTTTTTCCCCAGAACCAATCATCAACAACATTAATTGCTGGAGTGGCCCCTCTAGCTATGCGCTGTAAGACTAAAGATGCACTGACTCTCCTGAAGAAAGGAAATGAGCCTTAAAGAAATTTAATAATTGAAATTTTGAACTCATTAATTATAAAATCAATAAATTAAGATGCTCTGGTTTCATAATGAATTTAAATATATTAAAAAACAAACACAAGACACCCCAATGCATCTTGAGGGAAGCAGTTTAGTTTCAGAGTTCATTCAAGTGACGCACCAGTAATGGAGAAACAAACCATAGATAGTTTTGTGGATTTGATAGATCTGTTGTTAAATCTTGATTATGATGAGGGAATTATGTACGAAACGGCTGAGGAAGTGGATGAGCTTGAAACGAAAATAGAGAATTTTGTAATAGAACAGAAGAGAGAAAATAAACAGACCCTCTTTGATCACATGCTAGAAAGTAAGAAACGAAAACTGAACTGGTCTCAAAGAAAAGTGGATAAAAGTGAACAATTGTTGATTACCACTGATGAATGTAAAAAGAAAAAGAATTGGTTTGTAATACTGAAATCAGATATAAGATATTTGAGAAAAACAGAGGAGCTAAGAAAGCTTGTGCTCGTAAAAGCAGCTTATCGATCCTTAAAAAGAGGAAGTTAATTCCTTGGTATGTGCATATGGTTTTTCGTTTTCTTTTCCCTTTTTTGTGACTAATTTTATTAACGAGAAATGAATAAAAAAAATTCTTTTTAATTTGTTGACGCTTTTCAATAGGTTTATTTCATTATAGAAACTTGGGTGCTATATAAATCTGTACAGTAGGACAAAACAAAGATACTTTAGCCTTTAGACCCATCCCTGAAAGTTTCCTTTTCCTAACCTAACCCCTTTCCATGATAGCCAAAAGTAGCTAAAGCAGAATTTTACCCAAAACAAATTCCAACTATTGAAATTAAAAGGGAATTTTCCGGAGGACGGGTGGGGGCTATGACTATACACAACTTAAAGAAAATAGTGTTTTTTTTTCAGAAAGGTGTTATGTTAAATGTCTCCATGTGTTCTTGTTCTCCATCGGTAGATATTCTTTCTAAAGCGATATCCTAAGGGGTGAATGTACTAAATATAATTGGCTTTCATGCTCAACACACTAAATTTCATTACTTAGCATTTATTCTTAAATTTTCTACAGATACGTGGCTCTTGCAAAGTCTTATTGAGAGTAGATTTGATACCTCTTTTTATTTAATCAGGACCTTTTCAAGGGGGAAGAGGTGCAAAAACAGAAAAAAGTTGTATTTGTAACCTGAAATCCTAGAAGGCATGATAAATTGGAAGTCTCAGCCATTTTCTATGATTAGCCCTAGGACGAAAATGTTGTTCCTTTTTATTTACTTCAGTTTAGTTTTCTCTCAATTAGGGCAATTCTTCGAGGAAACAAAGAGGTTGTAATGAGAATAAACTTTTTAAACTAGAAAATTGGCAATTTATACAAACTGATTTGGCCTTAAATGACAACAGACTTGCAATGAGTAAAATTGTCGGTGCGTTTCCCTAACCAGGAAATATTTCTGCCAGATCCAACGGAGTTGATAGAAATTGTGATCTTATTCTGCAAGATTTTTTTTAAATGCAGACTCAAACAATCTGATATGAAATTTTCAGGGTGGGAATTTACACAGTGGAAGTAATTTTACGGTGAAGAATTACCCACAGCGGAGGGGAGAATTGTCCTGGGGGACTTTTTGAATATTTCTAAATTTAAAAATACGATACGTAACTGACGTAAGGGAATTTTCCGTGGGCGGAGGGATTTTCCTAATAAAAAATTTTTCGCATGGAAATTTGATATGTAAATATTTGACGGATAGCATCTTGTTATGAAGAGATCGCAGCAGTGCGCGACAGGTAGGCCAGTAGAATATATAACTAAGAGTAACATTTCCCTTTTAAAAACGTTTGTTTTCGAACTAGGCAGAAATAGTTACAGATATGTTATCACTGATTATTAATTGTAAATATACAAATTTGACCTTTTATGGCTATTGGATTATTCGCATACAGCTTGAGGGCTGAATAAGAACAACCAGAACCAGACAAAAATCCTTTCAACTGTTTCAATGTTGAAATTACTATTTGAGTTTATTAATGCTCGTCATTGCTTTACGTAGCCTTTTATCTTTATTTAAAAAAAATTATATTTAAAAAAATTATTTTTTTAATTAATGCAAAACAGGACCAACAAACGTTTTTGTTTGTTTTGGTCATATATTCCGCACATTGGTATTTCCTGATGGATTTTAAAGTTAAATGTATACGTGCCGAGGATAAGCTTAATGAAGAGAATATTTTTAAAATAACTGCAGCATATTCAAACCCTTTTAATAGAAGTTCAAGCTCACTATCTACAAGATCACTGAATTTTTTAATACTATGTGAATCAAGTAGAGATGCCTCAGGAGGTCCGGACGGGGCACCATATATGGGCATAGAGTCATTAGGGAGAACACGTGGTTAATGGGGTCAATGTTGTTGTTGTTGTTTTGGGCACGCGATAGAGTCATTAGGGAGAACACGTGGTTAATGGGGTCAATGTTGTTGTTGTTTCCGG